>NC_048600.1:130904840-130961258 GCF_003668045.3 Cricetulus griseus | reverse complement strand
GAACAGTGGAGCTGTGGGGGTGTGGAGCTGTGGGGGTGTGGAGCTGTGCTGTGGGGGTGTGGAGCTGTGGGGTTGTGGAGCTGTGGGGGTGTGGAGCTGCGGTGACACAGGAATGCAAAGTGTGTTGAGTGGGGACATGTTTGAGGGTCCCAGAGACTAAGGATGATGATGTCGCAGAGTGTGTGGTACTCTCATAGCGATTGTGTCTGCTGGGCCTGCGGCTCATGTTTGGCAGCCGAGTGGCTTTGTTCATCAGGGCCTTGATCTAGAGCTGTGTACTTTCAGAATGACTAAAGGAATGCTCACCATGGTGCTGCTCTTTCCACCCTTCAGAAGATTTGTGCTGATTTTCTCCTGGCTGCTAGCTCTGAGCTGGGTGCCAGAGACGGAGCAGGAAGCCCTGATCCTGTAAAGTTCCCAACAGAGGGAGAGTAGATGTGGGGAGTCTCCCAGGACCCTTGAGGGTGTGAGTGAAGCAGCCATGCAGAGCAGGGCAGGTGTCCTGGGCAGGGGAATGGTGAGGTTTGCCCTGGAAATGGGGGCCCTCGTGGTTAGTGGTTAGGACAAGAGGGTCAGGGAGGACCAGGGAGCCATTAAAGATTGTGTAGCAAGTCACACTGGCCGCTGGGTGGCAAAGGGCTCTCAGGAGAAGAGAGGCTGCAGAGGAACTGGGGAGCCAGTTGGCATGGCGGGTGAGTGGCAGCTGTGTCGATGTCTCCTGAGTCAGACAGGCTTTGGATGGAAGACACCTGCCACTGGGGAGGGTTATGGAAGGCAAAGGAAGCATTGAGGCCACTTCTTGGCACTGCAGGAGTTTGAAGCATAACACTCACACCAAAACTGCACCTTTTCTTTGGGTTCTGTGAGAATTTTGATTTGGTGGTGGTGTTTGGGGTGGCATCAGCCATTCCTGAGGAGGACTGGGTTAATTGTCTTGAGGCTATAGAACTCAGACTTGTATTTTGAAATAGTGTCTAAGGTGCAAATGGGAATTAGAACGTGGCAGTATTTGACACTTGGCAGAACTCAGCACCATGTCCGGGATATGGATATACCTCTGATATCCTGGGTCTCGCCTCTGAAGCCATGGTGTGAGGTAGAGCCTGAGTGAGTTCCAAGGAGGCACCACCAGCATGGGGTGGGGAACATTTTGGAGCGACCAGTTCTTTAACTGTTGCTAAAAGATAGCTCTTGCAAGGTGGCCGTGGCACAACAGCCCCCAGAGGGCACTGAGCCTTTTCCTGCCCTTGCTGTGAGCAGCAGGCCCTGCACCCACTGTTCTCCTTGGGCCTGACCCTGGGTACCACAACCTGAGCTCGTCCATGAACCAGTGCCCCATGAGCCTGCAGCATGGAGAGAGAGCACCTCCCTAGTCCCCGGGCACGAGAACCTTGTGACGGAGTACACTGGTGCCCACAACCATCAGACCAAGGACTAAGGAGCTGAGAGCAGCAGCAGCTGTAGCTTCTGGGCAGGAGGCAGTCACCTCTCCACCACAGCCGGCACTGGCTTGGGGACTTGTGGTCTGCCAGGAGCGGTCCCAGCAGGCTGTTGCGAAGAGATAGAATTCCCAGCTTCCTCCAATGCTCGGAGCCTGTAGCTGTGCCATAGTATAGAGCCCAGCTTGGGCCTGGGGCCAAAACTGTGCCTTAGGTCATCAGGTGAGCAGCATGCTAGACTAAGTCCCTGTACCTGCTTGTGTTAATAGAAAAGTGACAAGAGACAGCACAAAAACTTTATGGAACCTGCCCAGGAAGTAAAGGCTCAGGGCCCCAGTCTGCTAGGTGGGACGCACTGCTGGGGCACTAGGCTGGGCAGCAGTGAGTGTTGATATGCCTGGGAGTGGGGTGGTTGGAGACGACTTCAGGAGAGGAGGCTTCTGCCGGCCCACAGGCACTAATGCTCACACATACTTCCCCTCTGCTTTATTGCTTTGGAAACACTCACCATCCTGCTAAAAAGAACAGCTGGCCTCCCTGCTGGGGTCAGGGTTCAGCCAGGACACTACTGCCATGAAGCACTGTTTCTGCTGGATGGGGCTGACTTCAGCCTGTTGGACTCAGGACTGGAGAGGTCATGCCCCCCAGGGCTCACTGGCTGCTCTCCTCTCCTCGATTTAGGTCCTGCCCAGCGTGCAGTCTGATGCCCATCCAGCCCTTTGACCACCGGGAATGGAATGAGCCTATGCACTCCCTCCGGATCAGTGTAGGGGGCCTTCCTGTGCTGGCATCCATGACCAAGGCCACGGACCCTCGCTTCCGCCCCCGCTGGAGGGTGATCCTGACAT
Source organism: Cricetulus griseus (assembly GCF_003668045.3). Taxonomy (NCBI): domain Eukaryota; kingdom Metazoa; phylum Chordata; class Mammalia; order Rodentia; family Cricetidae; genus Cricetulus; species Cricetulus griseus. Next base: position 130,958,971 of record NC_048600.1, on the reverse strand, counting down.
CCTTCGCGGGTGCTGCCCTCCTCTGGCTGCTGTACTCCCATCATCAGGCCCCCAGGTCCCCTACCCACAATGCATACAGCCGGAGAGTCAGCCTGGAGCATGTCTCTCACTACAATGACACCTATCCCCTGTCACCCCCCCAGAGGACTCCAGGTGGGATTCGGTACCGAATCGCAGTCATTGCCGACTTGGACACAGAGTCCAGGGCCCAGGAGGAAAACACTTGGTTTAGTTATCTTAAGAAAGGATACCTGACACTGTCGGACAGTGGGGATAAGGTGACAGTGGAGTGGGATAAAGACCATGGAGTCCTGGAGACCCACTTGGCAGAAAAGGGCCGGGGCATGGAGCTCTCTGACCTGATCGTCTTCAATGGGAAACTGTACTCCGTGGACGACCGCACAGGGATCATCTACCAGATCGAAGGCACCAAAGCAGTGCCCTGGGTGATCCTTTCCGACGGCGACGGGACCGTGGAGAAGGGTAAGTGGGGCCTTCTCTGTGGGCTGAGCTTTTGTCCACTGTCAGTTTCTCATGCTGCAACAAAGCTCCTGGCCGGGCAGGTGAACCCCAACTCCCAGTGTGAGGCGCAGTCCCTCATAGCAACAGGAGTGCGAGGTGGCTGGTCTCATGGTACCCACCGTCAGGAAGCAGGGGGATGGACACCAGCGCCCAGCTCGCTTTCTCATTTAGTCTGGGACCCCAACCCATGGGACGGTGCCACCTCCATTAGGGAGAGTTTTCCTGCCTTGGTTAGCCCAATGTAGAAACTCCTCACCTACCTGCCCAGAAGTTTGTTTCCATGGTGACCGTGAATCCCATCAACCACAGAAAGTAATCGTCATCCCCCCCTCTCCCTGTGCACACACACCAGGAAGGTGATACTTCATTCAGCTCCAACTGACACACCCATTCTTAGAGCCTCACCGGGCTGATATGAAGCTGTTTGTAGAAGTTGGAACTGGTCACTGGGAGCCTGCTGCTGATGGGAAGCCCTTTTCAGAATGAGCCAAGGCTATGTCTCTTGCCTCCCTTACCCCTTCTGGGACCCTGGTCCTTGTTGTGTGTGTCTTCAGAGCCATCTTAGGATCACACGGTATTGCTCCCACCATGTGGCTCACCCTCAAAGCAGGGTGCTTAGTGGTTCGCCGCGATCCTAGGCTCTAATCTCAGTTTATTGGGGCCACAGGTCAACTGCTGCCTCCCAGCCCTGCCCAGAGCTCAGTACAAGGGTCTCTGTGTTGAGCAGCAATGACCCTGGGAATAGACTCTGATGGTAGCCCCATGTGTAGCAGATAGGAGCCGCTGTTCCCACAGGGTAGGAGACAGAGCTGCCTCACCTCAGCCAATCTGATCTGCCCCTCCAGCAAGCTGGAGACCAAAGCAGACTTCTTCTGGTGGAAGAAGGGCTGTGTTCCTTGTCCCTTGGCTCAGCATGCCAGGCCCTGCCTGGGTGATAAAATCTCTAGTGTTTGTCCAAGGCTGGGGCCCTCGGGAGAGGAGGGGAGGGGCTGTCTCCACCCAGGTGTCAGTGATGTTGTTGCTCATTCGTTTCCTGCCCATGACCTTCATGGTTGTAAACCTGTGTGGTGTGGAGTGATTCGTCCCCTGCGGGGGAAGGGTGCAGGGTAATAGGGCTGCTTAGGGCTGAGCTGTGACTGTTGATCCAGAAGGGCAGCATCTCACAGAGGCAGCTCAGAAAACTCATGATGTCACTGGGGCTGCAGGGTGTCTCAGAGTCCTCCACCCTCCTACAGTGGGGAGGCAGGTGCAGCCCTGGCTTCCCAGTGGCTCTGGAGCTTGCAGGAGTGTTGGAGAGCTAGTGTGTTGGAATGTCAGGAAGGAGAGTGTGCTGGGACAGCACAGGCCTCATTGCCAGCTTGACCAAGAGGCCTGTGGGAAGTCAGTCAGATGATCGCTGCCCAGTCCTAAAGACCCTGTCACTCTACATTCTGCCCCAGCTAAGGGAAGAGCAGACCCACACGGTGGTGGTCTAAAGCCCTGGCAGCTGAGAGGCAGGCAGTGCTAGGCCTGTGCTGAGCTGTCAACTGTGGCCCTTAGTGGCAGGTAACTGGCACCCACAGAGCATTGGAAAGCTCAGATTGCTGTAGCACGCAAGGCTCCTGAGGTGCTGGTGTCACACAGGACATGGGATGGGGTTGCTGGCCCTTGGAGGGTGGGGGATCTAGCACAGCTGGTCTGGGAATGGTCCAGTGCCTTCTAGAGTTGTTGCACAGGAGACGGGCTCCTTGGAAGAAAGGGGTAAAAAGAAGAGGGTGTGGACTCTGACCCAGCACGGGGCTCTGCCAGGCTCCCTTCTGGGCCTCTCATCCCAGCCTCCAGGGAACCTCGAGTGTGGTAACTTGGGACATCCAAGAGGCTTGGCACCACTCTGTATGCAAATGACAGCAGCACAGGCCAGAGCCAGGCTGGGCATGGGGTGTGGATCCCAGGGTCTCAGGCTCACCCCTCTCTTATTGCCCCAGGCTAGCCAGGCTGGGCATGGGGTGTGGGTCCCAGGGTCTCAGGCTAGGTATGGGGCATGGAGACCAGGGTCTCAGGCTAGGTATGGGGCATGGAGACCAGGGTCTCAGGCTCACCCCTCTCATTGCCCTAGGCTTCAAAGCTGAGTGGCTTGCCGTGAAGGACGAGCACCTGTATGTGGGTGGCCTGGGCAAGGAGTGGACCACCACCACAGGGGAGGTGATGAACGAGAACCCTGAGTGGGTGAAGGTGGTAGGCCACAGGGGCAACGTGGACCACGAGAACTGGGTGTCCAGCTACAATGCTCTGAGAGCTGCCGCTGGGATCCATCCTCCAGGTAAGAGGCTTCTCTCTACGAGCTCCCAAGTGTACAGATTCCACAGCTTGCTCGGGGTTGTTGATTTCATTCTCTGTATCCAAAGGTCACTCTCCTCGTGTAGGTGGAGTCTGAGACAAAAAAGCCATTTGTTTCTGTCCCTCACTAGCCTCAACAGATGGCCTCTGCCCGCTGCACACTAAAGACCCCTTGTCCACAAAAAGTGATCTTAGTTTGGGGCCCTAATGGCTGGGGTCACAGCTCTCACAAGCAGAGGAGGAGATGGGTAAGACCTGAGCTGTCTTCCCCTGGGCTCTGAGGAGTGTGACCTTTATCTGAAGGAGGCTGAGCAGGTGTGGGGCACAGTGCAACAGGGAGCCAAGACCCAGAGAACTCTTCCATGCTGGGGTGGGTAGAATGGCACTTCCCTGCCTCAGCTTTGGGCTCTGCTTGCTGGATTTCCCCTTTTGACTCTTTGACCGTCTCTGTGTGCCCTGAGATTAGCAACAAGGGAACAAAATAAAAGACAGCTGGTGAAGCCTACAGGCCCCTGTGGGGACGTGAGGACAGCTGGTGGGGGAATGAGGCCCTGCGGACTCAGTGTAAGGCTCTGTGGCCGTGCCATGTCTGCATGGTTGTCCTAGCTAATCAAGAGCAGCTGGAGATTAGGGGAAGGGTGGAGGAGGCCCCTCAAGTGCAACCTCTGGGGTGGCAAGACTCCTGAGAAGGGCTGTGCTGTGACCCCAGGCTACCTCATTCATGAATCTGCCTGCTGGAGTGACACGCTGCAGCGTTGGTTCTTCCTGCCACGACGGGCCAGCCATGAGCGCTACAGCGAGAAGGCGGATGAGCGCAAGGGCAGCAACCTCCTGCTGAGTGCAGCCCAGGACTTCAAGGACATCTCTGTGAGCCGTGTGGGGACGCTGGTCCCTACTCACGGCTTCTCATCTTTCAAGTTCATCCCTAACACTGACGACCAGATCATCGTGGCTCTCAAGTCCGAAGAGGACAGTGGCAGGATTGCCACCTACATCATGGCCTTCACCCTAGATGGCCGCTTCCTGCTTCCAGAGACTAAGATCGGCAGTGTCAAATATGAAGGGATAGAATTCATCTAGATGAGTAAGTTCCTGTGCCCAGCAAGACAAGGGCAGATGGCCTGAGCTGCACCAGGACTCCAGTTTTATAAAAACCAGAAGAACGCACTTCGTCTTGTCTGCATTTGTCTGCTGTTTTCTTTTTTTTAACTGAATTGTGTGCCTGGATAGAGATTTCCAGAATCAGGAACTGAGTCCTAGGTCATGTGACACAGCCTCCGGAAGCCAGGAGAAAGGGCAGGCAAGGGTTCTGTACAGGACCAGCAGGTCCTCTGCCCACCCATGCCTCACTCTGCACTGCCTCCTTGTGGTAGGGATTGGTCACTGCTGCAGGATCTAGTCAAGCCTCCAAACCGCCCCCCCCCCCAATCGCTTTCCTGGCCTCTCGGGCCTTTCCATGAGTTCTCTGGCCAGTGCACATCTGTGACAACCAGGTATGTTGAGTCCTGGTCTCACCCTGGGAGCACAAGGCACCCCTCTCTTCCTCCTATATGACCCTAGTGTGCCACACTCTGCAGACCCTTAGAAAATAAGTGTTTACATGGCTGGGCGAGGGCCCTGCCCCTGGGGCACACCCACCCACACTGCTGAAGCCACTGTAGCCTGGGACTACTGCTCCCCACGGCCCCAGGGAGGAGTCTGATTTTATTAAGGTAATTTCTTATAGAGCAGTCACCAAACCTTACCACACAGTGAAGGTGGAGTATCCACGGCTACTCCCTGTAGTGAGGTAATCGTCCTCATAGCCACAGTCTCTGGATCCTTTGCCTCTGCCTTCACAAGCTGCCAGGTCTCCCCTCCTAGCAGTGGCTGAGGAAGGGCTCTGACTCCAACAGGCCTGCACCTGACTAGAGACCCCCTCCATGTTGTCCCCTGCATTTCTTGCTGGCTCCCAGTAGGTGTGCAGCAGCCTTCTCTCCAGGGTCCTCACTGTTCTCTGCTGTCAAAGGCAGCAGAGTCAGGGTCAGAGGTTGTCCTGTAGGTAACAGCCACCCTCATCCTGCAACACTCTTAGCACAGGACATCGTTACTGTGAGCAGAGGACCCTGATAACCCTCTCAGACCCCTCCTACTGGGCAGCCTGAAGGTGACGTCCCCGTGTACTCGCTGTGCTTCTCTGAGAGCTCAGCCTTAGCTCCTTGATGTGTCAGCTGTGTCAGGGTGTGAGATTCTAAACGGAAAGCGATGGAATGGGGGCCCTCACACCTTCACACCCCTTCCTTCCCTACACAAACACGATTGTGTCCTTTCCTCCCTCCACTTGCTTTGTGAACAATAAAGTGTCAGGGGAATGTTCTTCTCTTGTCTGTGTTGACCGTTGCCGAGGGCTCTGCCTGGAAATGTCATGAGGTGGGCGCCTCAGGTGTCCAGACTTGGGTCTCATGGGAAGCGTAGTGTGTAGAGGCTGTGGTCCAGCTCCTCAGGCTCTGCCTCTCTCCATCTCCCCACGCTGCCTATTCCTGGAGTCAGGACAGCCTGAAGCGCTGGAGCCTGAACCACAGCAGTCACAAGTCAGGCTTAGTGGCCCAGCCTCCAAGAGAATTTCAGAGAAAGGTTGACTCAGTGTGGCCACATTGGGCAGAGGGACAAGTAAAAGGCCCAGTGTGAACCAACAAAGCGGCTCAGTGTAGACAGAGCCTGCCACACAAACCAGACATACTGAGCGATCCCCAGAACCCAGTTGACAGACTGAGCGATCCTGGAACCCAGCTGACAGACTGAGTGATCCCCAGAACCCAGCTGACAGACTGAGTGATCCCCAGAACCCAGCTGACAGATTGAGCGATGCCAGAACCCAGCTGACAGACTGAGTGATCCCCAGAACCCAGCTGACAGACTGAGTGATCCCCAGAACCCAGCTGACAGACTGAGTGATCCCCGGAACCCAGCTGACAGATGGAGGAAGCTGACAGGAGGAAGCTGACTGCCAAAGCTGTTCTCTCATCTTCATATGCCTCCCTGTGACCCATGCACCACCACACACTCACACTCACACACACACACACACATACGCACACACTCAGACACACACACACACACTCATACATACTCTCACACTCATACACACACACTCATACACATGCACACATATACACACACTCATAATACTCTCACACTCATACACACATTCATACACATGCACACTTACATACACACATATACACACTCACACTCATGCATACTCTCACACTTATACACACATAATACTCTCACACTCATACACACATACTCATACACATGCACACTCATACACACACTCATACATACTCTCACATTCATACACACACTCATACACATGCACACACTCACACTCATATACACACACTCATACACACACACACACACACACACACACACACACACACACACATATATATATATATATACAAAGAGAGAGATACAATGACTCTCCCACACCCATCTTTGGATTCCTGACATACAGTTTAGGTTTAAGTAGAGGGCAAGAGTTATGCCCAGCTAAACAGTCCTGGTTAAGGTGGGTTCCTGTCCATCACTGATCTCCACTGTGTCTGGCCCTGGCTCCTGGATGTTCGGCTGTGCTCCATTTTCTATGCAGAGGGCAGGCCATCCTGGCCCCACTGCCCAGGGCTGCAGGGACCAGCATGAGCATAAATGATATACACATACAAGTCATCTGAGTGAGGGTACCTGGAAAGTTTGCTGGCAAGTGACACCAGAGAATGTGGAAAATGTGCCCCTCCCAGGATACACAGAAGTCCCCAGGCTGAGGCTGAGGGCACCCCAAAGGGGTGAGGAAGAAAAGTTCCCAGTGTATGTCCCCTTCTCAGGAGAGACTCCCTAAACAAAGACTGTTGGGTCACTTCACCCTGTTGCTCTAAGTAACCAATCAGGGTTGAAAAGCAAAGAGAACCCGAGTTTATTCTGTTGCCAGAGAATGGAGAAGTGGGAACTGGCCCCCAAGGCTGGGTATGGGAGGCCCCCTGTCTTCCCGGAATGCGACATTTCTTTTTGAGGTTTCTCTTCTGCCAGGGTCTTAGTGATTCACAGCTGTCTTGGCATTGAGGCTCTATCACTTCCTGTACACAGTGTTGTGAGGGGACTTGGGGTCTGATAGAGGTCACTGTGGCCCCGACCTCTTCAGGGCATTGTCCTGAAGAGGCCCTTGTGACCTCCAGGCCCCTGTTGTTAAAGATAAGCACCGTCTGGGGGGACCAGGTCAGCCAGACTGTGATACCCTGCCTTGGATAACTGAAATGGGAGCGGGTTAGTGGCCTTGTAGGGGCAGTGACCTTTGTAGGGGTAGGGGCCTTTGTAGGAGTAGGGGCCTTTGTAGGGGCAGTGACCTTTGTAGGGGTAGGGGCCTTTGTAGGAGTAGGGGCCTTTGTAGGGGCAGTGACCTTTGTAGGGGTAGGGGCCTTTGTAGGAGTAGGGGCCTTTGTAGGGGTAGGGGCATTTGTAGGAGTAGGGGCCTTTGTAGGGGTAGGGGCATTTGTAGGAGTAGGGGCCTTTGTAGGGGTAGGGGCCTTTGTAGGAGTAGGGGCCTTTGTAGGGGTAGGGGCCTTTGTAGGGGTAGGGGCCTTTGTAAGGGTAGAGGCCTTTGTAGGGGTAGGGGCCTTTGTAGGAGTAGGGGCATTTGTAGGAGTAGGGGCCTTTGTAGGGGTAGGGGCATTTGTAGGAGTAGGGGCCTTTGTAGGAGTAGGGGCCTTTGTAGGGGTAGGGGCCTTTGTAGGGGTAGGGGCCTTTGTAGGGGTAGGGGCCTTTGTAGGAGTAGGGGCCTTTGTAGGGGTAGGGGCCTTTGTAGGGGTAGGGGCCTTTGTAAGGCCTTTGTAGGGGTAGGGGCCTTTGTAGGGGTAGGGGCCTTTGTAGGAGTAGGGGCCTTTTTAGGGGTAGGGGCCTTTGTAGGAGTAGGGGCCTTTGTAGGGGTAGGGGCCTTTGTAGGAGTAGGGGCCTTTGTAGGAGTAGGGGCCTTTGTAAGGGTAGAGGCATTTGTAGGGGTAGGGGCCTTTGTAGGGGTAGGGGCCTTTGTCCCCTCAGTTTGTTCTTCCCTCCTGTTTACTCTGAGTCTCCAGATGCACCGTGGAGTGGCTGTAGGTTCCTGGGGCCTGGCCTCTTGGAAATCCCCCTGTGTTGCAATGTCTGGACCCATTAAACACCCATCCATTGGCTTTGGAGTGGCCACCGAGCAAGTGGACCTGCTGTAGACCATATGCCCTGTGATGGCCCTGCCTCTGTGACCCAGCACCCTTCCCTCTGTGGGAAGCACAGGGCTCTGGGCCCCAGGGCTGACCCGGATGGAGGCACCAGGCAGGCCAGCACCCCATCCTCCAGAAGCCACAAGTTAGTTAGCCCCCAGTGCATCTAGCAGACATCTCTGCTATAGCTCTCCACATGGTTTTCCCAGGACTGCAGGGACCCAGAGTCCCTGGAAACTGCATGTCTCAGGGGAACCGGCCATTGAATTCCTACCTCTGGGTTCTGGGGCTCACAGCTTTGGGGTGAATCCAAAGGGGCTGTACATCAGAATTTCTTGGTGCTTCCAAAACACCAGCTCTCCCACAGGCTGATGTGGACATTGGTGTCTGTCACAGGTAATTCTGGCCATCCCAGGCTGAGATGCTCTGGACAGAGAACTCCCCAAGTCGGAACTAAGGTGTGGTTGGGTTTGTTTTGTTTTTTGTTTTGTGGGTGAAGGGGAATGGGTGTGAGCCAGGTGGAACATTTGGTGTTCTATACCCTGCCCCACCAGGCCCTCTTCGAGAGCAATAAGTGTCCTTAACCACTGAGCCATCCCTCCAGTGCTCTTTGGTTTTTATTTTACCTTTTACATTTATTTACTGTCTGTGACCACGTGCGTGTGCACATGTGCTCACATATGTGCCATGGTACACATGCCAAGATTGGAAGACAACTTGCAGGAGTCAGTTTTCTCCTACACTGAGTTCCAGGGACCAAACTCATATGATCAGGATTGGCTAGCAAGTGCCCTTACCCACTCACCATGCAAACCATGCTAGCCTCCAGCTCACAAGATCCACGGGCCTCTGCCTCCCAATTAAAGCTGTGTGCCACCATGCCTGATTAGCCCTGCTTTCCCCCTTTAAACTAGGTATTGTAAGAACCTTTTAAGATTTAGTTTTTTAAGTGTGTGTGTGTGTGTGTGTGTGTGTGTGTGTGTACGCACACACTTGAGTGTGGGTGCCCTCAGAGGCCAGAAGTATCAGATTCTCCTGGAGCTGAGTTACAGGCTGTTCTGAGCCAACCAACATGGGTGCTGGGAGTTGAACTCAGGTAAGGGCAAGGCCGTACTCTCAGCCACTAAACCACCCCAGCTCCCAACCCTGCACTCTATCTTTGGTCTTTTTGTCTCTAAACCTGTCCCTCGGGCGTGGTCCACTCTGTGGTCCACGTACCTCCACTCCCAGCACAGTTTGTGTAAGCGTTTCAAGGGCAGATGGGATGGGATGGCCAGGGAGGATCTGGCACTGGGGAGTCACAGAATACTGTGTGTTACAGCTCAGATGGAAAGGTATTCTGGCACTTGGGAGCCAAAGAATACCACAGGTCACAGTAAGCATAGCAGCTTACAGTCCTGCACCAGGGAAAGGCTTCCCCAGTGTAACAGCTCTGCTCCAGCAGGGGAGGGTCTCCCCTGCGAGGTTGTTACAGTTTGCTCCTCTCTGCTCTGCTGGGCTCTGCTGAAAAGTTTTTACTTCTCTCCTCCACTCCATTCTGGCAAAGGAAGGTCTCACCCAAACCTCATTCAAGACATTTATTGGGAGGGGAAAATCCAGGAGAGTGGCTACTTCTTCCAGGGTGGAAGAAGGCAGGGGGACAGCCTAACAGCCACAAGCTGAACAGACACAGGGTTTATATGGGGCTTCTTAGGGGAGGAGTTTTTCCAGGGAGATTTCTAGGGTGGGGATTGATTAGATTTCAATCTCTGAGCTCAGATTGACTGGATCTGGTGCTCAGGGATTGGTTGGTTGTTGGGGGCCATGGCAAAAGTAACCTTGGACCTGTAAGAGACTTGGGCAGAAGCTGCCAGTATAAGCACACTATAATCAAAAGAATAGCTGCCTTTAATCCTTTCCTCCCTGATACATAATGTCTGGGCTCATGAAGTAGCTTATAGAAGGAAAGATACATTTCATGGTCAGGTTACCTAGCAACCCTTCCCCCTTCTAACTGTCTCAGCCTTAGTCCATGAGGTTCTACCTGAGTGGGGGGTGTGGACGGCGATAAAGACCAAACACAGGCATCTTGTCATCTTTAGAGAGCTCTCAGTTCCATGTTGTGGAACTAGAGTCATTTCTTTATTAGCCATCTTTTCTGGTGTCTCTTAACCATGCTGCTAATACTATAAGGCAACCATTTCTCTCTTTGTTTCCTCGCTGCTCTGGCAGGGAGCCTCTTAACTCCCAACTTTCTGTCCTCCCAAGTTACTCATACCTCTCTCTCCTCCGCCCAGGTGAGGGCCTATTCAAGGCTTAAACTACAGAGATGCAAATTAGGAGGCATATTACCCTCAGGCTATGGTAAACAGTAGTAGCCTAGTGGCAATTAATGCAATAGTGGTGAAACCAAAGGCCGGAACTCAAAATATTCCATAGCTGAAAGATTTTGGTCCCCCACATCTAACCCATTATCTAACACCAGCACCCTGAGACCTTGGTAACCTCCTGCACTCTCAAGGACTCACGCACAGGGACATTCCTCAGCCCGGTTATCAGGCAGGCAGCCTCAAACAACCTCTCCCTTCCTGCCAAGCTCCCCGCTTGGCACCCCTATATCAGGTCCCTGTGAAAAATAAAAATTTGTAGCTTGATTAGAAACCTGTCTTACTGTCGTTCTTTGTTCCCCCTGACCCTACCGTTCTAGGTTCTTTGGTGACTGCAGCACATGGGGGGGGGGTGGTGAGCTCGCGTGATTCCCCACGGGTCAGGGCAGTTGGTTTTCTGCTCAGGTTCAGGGCTCTGGTTTCTTTCACTGGTCCCTTTTAGGCTTTGGGCTCTAATTTTAGGGCGTGTGTGTTTCTTTCACTGGCTCTGATTCCAGGGACAAAATGAGTTTCTTTGGCACTGTTTTCAGGGTCAGTGTGCATTTCTTTGGTTCTGGTTGCAGGGCTAAAGTGTGTTTCTTTGGCTGGCCCTTTTCCCCTGCAGTAGGTTTGTGCATGAGGAACACAGCCTGCTTCCCCAGGTCCAGGCAAGGATTGCGCAGCCCTCAACCATACCCATAGACACAGTCTGTTCCCCCTGAGCCTCTGCTCCAGGCCCACTGCATCACCCCCCCCCAATCCCCAGGGTGCCTGCCTGGCCAGCCTGAACATGAATTTGGTAAAACATAGCTGTAGCCTAGGTGACTGAACATTATTGTTTTATCTGCTTAGCCATAGGGCACTTGGGTGCCTGCCATACCAACAGAGCAGCAAGTAAGCTTGGGGCTGCTAGCCTTGTCTGCAGCCAACCCCAGAAGCAACCTCTGTCATGTGTTTTCTGGAAACCGAAACTAGACAAGGTTTATAAAGCATTTCCTGGGACGAGGCTGAGGAAAACCACATGGTGGTGCCTGTCTCCGCGAACAGTCTACAAAGAGCTTCTGATTGCAGCCAGCAGGGAGGCTCCGGGACCATCTTCAGCCCCTCACAGACAGGTAGTTCCTGTCTCTGGCTTCCAGGTGAGTCCCCACTCTACACAGCACGGATCACTGGCAGGCCGCTGAGCACGGGAGCCATGGTGCTCCTCCTAGATGTGTGAGAACTCTATGCAGTTGGGTGGGTGTTTGCTGAAGGGAGAAGTGTGTCAGAATCGAGCCCTTGGCCCTCTCCTGGGTCTGTGTGCTCTTGCCCAGGCCTGTGCCTACCTACACAGAGGTACCGAATGGGCCAGCAGAGGCAGACTTGTCCCAACTTCCCACACAAAGGAGTCACACAGAAACATCCTCTGCCATCCAGAGGACAACCACATCCATGTACCTGCAATGTTCCCAAGGCCTAGAGCTCTTGACCCGGCACGGACAAACCTATGGCCACAGCCTGTAGTCAGTGCAGAGGATGGGCACCTGGGGCAGTTTTCCTTGGAACTCAGGTTTCCCAGAACACAGGGTTCCCTGGGATTAAGCTGGGGTGATGTCTCAGCACACAGATGCTCCTTCTGCCTCTGCCAGGGTCTGCATGGTACAAGATGGCTCCCCCTGGGCAGACCCCAACTTGGGGCTCACTAGCTGTGTGACCTGGAGACAGCTGACCCTCTAGCTTCAGAGTGTCTTGGGATGTGGAAACTCGCCTGGGGTCTTGTTTACTCTATGGCTGGCTTTAGAAGGCTGCAGAGGGGGACCTGCTGAGTGTGGTGGGGAGGGTGCCCAGCAACGAGCTTCCCACCCCGGCGTGTTACAGGACTCGATGGTCAGAGTCTGTGCCCAGACAGCTCCCCCGATACCAGGCTCAGCCGCGCATCCTCTGTGGTACAGTTAAAGATACAATAGTGAGAAACATAAACAGGAGCTTTACCTGATGGGACCACGTGGAGAAGATGAGCACAGATCCAGCCTCCCCCTTGAGTCCATTAGGGGGTACTAACATGAGGTCTAGATTTAAACAGAGGGCTAGAGGTGTGGAAAACTCAGCTAGCCTGGTCATTGCCTGGGCTGTCAGTCTCTTTCCTGGAGACAAGCTCCCCCTAGTGAAGCTGTCACCACAATTCAGCTTTCTCCTCTCAGCATGAGACTCCTGGGGGAATTCCAGCTCCTTGGGGTGCCTTGTTTCAGTAGTCAAAGGGAGGGGCACAAGTCTCTCTTTGAACATCATCACCCCTGCCAGGATGGCTACAAGTGGGCTGGGACCCTGAGGTCCTTCATACTGGTCTAGTGTAGAAGTCTGGGACAGGGGTGGCAGAAGGGTATGGGGGGTGAGGGGCAACCCTGTATTTCTACTGCTCCTGGGCTATCTCTGGTGCACATCCCCGGGCCCCTGGTCTGAGTAACAAAGAAACAACTTGAGGTTACCAGCTGTTGCCCAGTAGATAGTGCTCCTAATAGCACCACCCGCTAGCCAGAGCCAAGCTCTCCTGTCTGCTGGGAGTGGAGTGGGTGTCACCAGGCCTCCTGCACTGTGGTCGTCCACATCCTTGCAGGGATGAGGGCCAGTGCCTGGGTGAGGGGCACAGCCTAAAGATAGGCAAGAGCTTAGGCCATAGCCTAAGGACTGAGTCCCTCTCTGCCCACCTGCTTAGAGCTGGCAGCATATTAGGAGTTGACCCTGACACACCTGCCACCCACCCCTTCACACCTCCCACCCACCCCTTCACACCTCCCACCCACCCCCTCACCCCTTCCCACCCACCCCCTCAAACCCTTCCCACCATCCCACTTCACACTCCCACCCACCCCCACTTCACACCTCCACCCCACCCACTTCACACCTCCCACCCACCCCTTCACACCTCCCACCCACTCCCTTTACACCTCCCACTCCCCACTCCCCCACTCACACCTCCCACCCACCCCCCACCCCTCCACCCACCCCCTTCACCTCCCACCCACCCCCTTCACCCTCCCACCCACCCCCTTCACCCCTCCCACCCACCCCCTTCACACCTCCCACCCACCCACTTCACACCTCCACCCACCCCTTCACCCCTCCCACCCACCCTTCACACCTCCCACCCACCCCCACTTCACACCTCCCTCCCACCCCTTCACACCTCCCACCACCCCTCACACCTCCCACCCACCCCCTCACCCCTTCCCACCCCACTCCCTTCACACCTCCCACCCACCCCCTTCACACCTCCCACCCACCCCCACACCTCCACCCACCCCCTTCACACACCACTCCCTTTACACCTCCACCCACCCCTTCACACCTCCCACCCACTCCCTTCACACCTCCCACCCACCCCCCACACCTCCCACCCACCCTCACCTCCCACCCACCCCCTCACCCTTCCCACCCACTCCCTTCACACCTCCCACCACCCCCTTCACACTCCCACCCACTCCCTTTACACCTCCCACCCACCCCTTCACACCTCCCACCCACCCCCTCACCCCTTCCCACCCCACTCCCTTCACACCTTCACACCTCCACCCACCCCCGCTTCACACCACTGGAGCCCAGGCCCTTCTGCACTGTTTCTGTCACTCCCCTCCTGAGGGAGGAGACCCCTGTTCCAACCTCATCCACAACTCCTCCCACTGGTGTCTCTCATGCCTCTGGGGCACACCACACAGAGGGGCTGTTGCCTGAAGATAAGGCCAACTGTTAACAGGCTTACACCCTGTCCTTTCCCAAGGGACAGCCCCTTGTGCTTCCTGGGTCCTCATTGCCAGGAGCTCCACCTGGGAAATCTCACTGACCTGAAGGTTGTCCCCAGAGCATGTGAGAGGCCTGCGTGAGGGCCTCACATTGTCATCTAGGCCCTGTAGAAGAGAGGCCGCCCTCAAAACTGCCCTGTCCCCCACAAGCAGGGCCGAGAGGACCGTGGAACTGCTCATTTCCAGGGAGAACTTACCAGCCTCACTCTGTTGTCCCTTCCGCTGCAGGGTTGGACTTCTGGGCCAGGCAATGGCTCTCCTGTGGCTCTTTTCTTTGTGGTTGCTGGTTCCGGGAACTCAAGGTGAGTCATGCCTGCTGGGAAATGTCCAAAATAGAGGTCTTCAAGGCTACTGCACTTCGCTCTGTGGGTCACCCCCTCCTTGCAGAAAACCCAGATGTGAGGTGCTGTGTCTCGGGATTCTCTCCATGTGGACCCCCAGTCATTCCAAGTAATGGTGGTGTGTGGGCCCTCGGGCTCACCTGGGCCCAAGTGAAACTCAGGTGATGGAGAAATGCCCAGGAACCTCCCATCTCATCCTTGGGCCAAGGAGGGCGTTCTGGGCCTGTGCTAACCTAGAATGGAGGCCTCAGGGCACAGGTTAGAATTCAGAGAGTCCCTGAGGGTAGTCATCCTGCACCCTCAGCTGAGCATCCCTCTTTAGCATGGGTGACCCCCAAATTCAAGCACCCAGCTACTTGCTGGCCCTCTGAGCACTGGCAGAGATAGGAGCCCCAGAGAGTGGGGGACAGGAGCCCGTTGCCTGAGTGCAGACTGTCTGTGGTTCAGGGTTGTCTGCTTTAGACTGATGCTGTAGGTTTGAGGGGCATCTCTCTCTGCCTGTGTCTGCCTGTCCCCTCAGGCCAGTATTCCAAGAGCCAGCAAGGGACCACTTCCCCTCCCAGATCCTCCGGGGGCCACCACTTCCACTCTGCAGGCTGGAGATCTGAGGTGTTCCTTTGTAGCAAAAGGCCCAGTACTGAGAGATAGAAAGGCCACAGCCTCCTTGTGGGCCCTCACAGAGCTTCCACACCTCCTCAGTGGATAACTTTTCACACCTGGAGAGGGGGCATGGAAGTGGTTCAAGACCAACTCTAGAAGGCCATTGCACCCCAGTTGGGGCAGCCTTCACCCAGCAGAACAGCACAAAGCATCGAAGTCCTGGGGGTGGGCACCAAAACAGGCCAGCCCTCCTCCCGTCTGACCTCCGCTTTCCTGGCAGGTACCGAAGATGGGGACATGCGTCTGGTTAATGGAGCCTCAGCCAGTGAGGGCCGCGTGGAGATCTTCTACAGAGGCCAGTGGGGGACAGTGTGTGACAACCTCTGGAACATTTTAGATGCCAACGTCGTTTGCCGGGCCCTGGGCTACGAGAACGCCACTCGGGCGCTGGGCAGAGCTGCCTTCGGGCCAGGTGTGGCTGCTATCCCACCCCTCCAAAGCTGACGTCCTAGTGTGTCAGTGAGCGGCCCTGTTGAGGGACCTGCTCTCCACCAAGGGTCCAGTTCCCCCTCCAGTGCAGCCCCTGGCTTCCTTTTGTGCCCATAGGACAGGGACCTGTCATGCTGGATGAGGTGGAATGTGCAGGAACGGAGCCCTCGCTGGCCAATTGCAGCTCCCTGGGCTGGCTGAAGAGCCGCTGCGGGCACGAGAAGGATGCGGGCGTGGTCTGTTCCAACGGTGAGCTGCCCTTGCCCTCCCAGCACCTGGAGGAAGTGTGGTGGGCCCATGCCCTGCCTCTCCCAGCACCCATGTGTAAACAGAAGTTGAGAGTGGCGCTCTGGGTGTGGCTGGGATGCATGAAAGCCCACTTCCTCCAAGAGGGCCCCTTGCGATACCCATGCCAGAGCAGCTGTGCAGTAGAGCAGTGGATTATGGGTAAGGGACTGTATCCCATATACAGTGACACCTGTATGAGGGAGGGTGGGCTCTCTGAAGCTCAACATCTGGTGGTTGTCACTTGCTCTGACATAGTGCATGCACGCCCCTGTGCGCACACACCCGTGTGTGGTGACATTGACGCGGTTCTCAATGGCGATGGTCAAGAGCTCTGGTGCCCAAAGTCCTGCCTGCCAAAAACCCCGACCCCGTTCCAACTCTTCACCTCCCGTGTCTGAGGCTCAATGGGAGCCTTCCTTCCTGGCCGCCATCTATGGTGTCCTCCTGGGCTAGCCCATGGGGTTCCTGAGTTGGGAAACTGAGGCACGAGGGTATTGGATTCCATGAGGTCAGACAAGCTTGGGGACAAGTTGATCTGGGTTGGAGGGCTCAGACTAGAGGAGCCTCATGAGTGTGACTGAGCTGTGCAGGCTTCTGGGAGGGAGGGCGAGAGACCCCTCTGGCTGGAACAGTGTGACCAGGAGGTAGGAGCTGGAGGGTCCTGGGCCATGACATAAGGGCTGTGAGGGGCCAGCCCACCCACTCTGAATGTGAAAGTCAAGCCAACCCTTATGCGGGCAGCCGGTGATGTGGCATGGGGTTCTGGGTTAGGACTTGGGAGGCAGGGAAAAGGTGGGGATGCCCAGAGGTGTGCCATAGCCCCTCAAGGACTCGTCCCCTTGGAACTGGGAAGCACCAAGTTGTGATGTGGGGCTGCTGTGGAACCCTAACTTCTCAGGCTGTTCCCTGGGTGTAGGAGAGCGGCTTCTGCGGTTACTGATGGGTTTGTAAAGGATGGACATAGACTCAGGGTCAGAGTCCCCCTCCCTCCCTCCCTCCCTCTCCTCCCTCCTCTCTCCCTCCCTCTCCTCTCTCTCCTCCTCCCTCTCTCCTCCCTCCCTCCCTCCTCCTCTCTCCCTCTCCTCCTCCTCCCTCCCTCCCTCCCTCTGTCCCTCCCTCCCTCCCTCCCCTAGTAACACACCTCCTCCCACAGGGCCCAATCCTCCTAACCCTTTGTAACAGTCCCACTCCCGAGTAGTGACTCAGTATTCAGTCATGTGACCCTATGGAGCCATTCTTATTCAAACCATTACAGCACTCTCTACAAACCAAACACACAGTGCCTGAGTGGGTACAGGGAGCCAGCCTCTGGGTATATAGGGTACGGGGCACACAGGGCCACAGAGGCCAGAGGGGCCTGCTCCTGTTTCATGAAGTTCAGAGGGCAGGTGCACCCTTCCTGAAGGCCTGTTCCATCCTGCATCTCCCCACAAGCCCTTCTGAGCAAAGCCAGGAACCAGATGAGGAACCTGACTTCCGAGTGATAGGTGGAGCTTGGAGCCAGAGAAAATAGTTTGCAGAACCCAAACCCTCACACAGCAACCCCCTGTCTTTCCCAGAAACTGAGAGCATGCACATCCTGGACCTCTCCGGAGACCTCCCAGATGCGCTGGGCCAGATCTTTGACAGCCAGCAGGGCTGTGACCTGTTCATTCAGGTGACAGGGCAAGGGCACAGGGATCTGACCCTCTGTGCCCACAAGCTGATCCTGAACACCAACTCGGAGGCCCAGGCCCTGTGGCACGCAGAGGGCAGCAGCGTCATCATGAGAGTGGACGTGGACTGCATGCCCGTGGTCAGAGACTTCCTCAGGTAGGGAGAGGCTGGGCTGCACGCTCCTCTGCCCCGCTTTCCCGCTAGGGCATCCCTGCGCTGCGGTGGGGTGGCAGAGTGGCAGATCTGCCCCTCATACTCAAGCATGGGCTGGTGCAACACACATATCACACATGGGTGCATGCTTCTTCACACTGCACACATCTGCCCTGGCAGACAGACGGTGACAAACTCTCCCACCTACCTCAGTGTCACGTGGAGACACACCGCAACACTTGCTGCATGTGCTAATGTGTTAATGTGAGCACACATTAACACCCAGATGCTCCCTGCTCTTACATGGAAGCATTGAACACTCATACATGTGAATACTCACCACCTTTGGGCACACACACACACACACACACACACACTTATGTATCCAGATGCTCCCTGCACCTGTATAAACACGTTCTCATGCATCCAAACCTTACTTTTACATGTGCCTGTTTGTCTACTTATCTTAATCACTGTTCTATTCCTGTAAAGAGACACTATGACCAAGGCTGGTTTTCAAAAAAAAAAAAAAAAAGCATTTAATTGGGGCTTGCTTGCAGCTTCAGAGGTTTAGTTCATCGTCACCTTGGTGGTGGCAGTGGACCTTGGTAGAGCCGTAGCTGAGAGCTTTACCACCTGATCCACAGGCAGAGAGAGACTGGGCCTGTCATGGGCTTTTGAAAGGTCAGAGCCCACCCCCAGTGACACATCTCCAACAAGGTCACACCTCCTAATCCTTCTAATCTTTTCAAACAGTCCCATTGCCTGGTGACTAAGCAATCACATATGTCTGAATGGGGACTATTCAGACCACCAGAGCACTCCTACCATAAAGCACCCCATACACACTGAACTGGTGTGCCCACGTGCACTCCCACCCACATTAAGTGCACACAGATACATGCATTTTCACTATACGACTCTAAATACTCCAAATCCTGTAAGAAGGGTTTGGTATTCTGAGGTTGTGACTTCAGCATGGAGTACTGGCCTGCAGTTTGCCACCTGGGAGCCACCTGGGAGGGCGCATGGAAATAGAGTCCAGGTGGGAACTGGCAGCATGGAATCCTACAGCAAGGCTGGAATGAAGTCCCAGGCTTCCCCTCCCACTCCCTGGGGCCCTTAGAAAGGCATGGACAGTATAGGTAAGATGCACGCATGATCCTCCCCTCTCTATGTCATGTGTCTTAGGTACGATAGAGATACAATGTGAGGTTCCTGTGTGCTTGTTTGTGTGGTCCCCACAGGGTGTATGCAGAGGTCAGAGGACAGCTTTCAGGAGTAGCTTCTCCTGTGGGTTCTGGAGACCAACTCAGGTCATCAGATGTGGTAGCAATTGACTGGCTGCTGAGCCATCTTGCCAACTTCAGCGTAAGAGCCCTCCCTTCCCACATTATCGGTCTTGCTAAGAGAACAGCAGGGAGCCATGACTTTAAAACTGTCTGTGAGGGAAGAGGGAACGCTTGCCCCTCTGAGGAGCCTCTCAGACTACCCCATACTTACAGATGAGAGTAGAGACAGTTAGTGGGGTCCACATCCCTCCCCAGACTCTGCCACGACCCTTCCCTCCATACCTCTCTGCTTAATTGTCAAGATTACACAGGTTCCCCACCCAGGAGGACTCTGAGGTTTGCATTTTGAAAGCAGTGGTTCTTTAAAATAGAACATTTATTAAAAAGTACCCTCTCTCACCCTTATGACACGATTCTTTATATAATGGAATCTGACATTTATAAGAATAATACTGGCAATTAAACCCAGATTAGAACCATTTGCTCCCAGCCTAGTGTGCAAACCTGGCAGGGTTCCTGTGTCCTCCTGGTGAATTCTATGTCTAAGACACAGTGGAGGGTGGAGCAGATGTCATCCCTGCCTTCCTGAACCCCCTGCCCCACCCCCAGCTGTGGCCTCAGGTCTGGGCTCCTGTTATCTCTCTCTTTCTCCCTCTCCCTCCCTCTCTCTTCCTCTTTCATCCCCCCTTTCCCTCTGAGGATGGACACACACACACACACACACACACACACACACACACACACACACACACACACACACACACACACACACGGGTTCAGCCACAGGAGACACAACAGTCCCCTAGACTCCTCCCGCTGTCCCTCGAGCCTAAAAGCTGGCTTTGGGCTTTTCCCCTCTCTCTCTCTGCATATGTGATTTTTACTTGAAAAGGATGGGCAGGGTGGGGAGGCCCACTCTGATTTCTGGAAACTAAGACTGGGCCCTGAGTAAGGGAGCATGGGAGGGGCATGAGGGCAGAGAGGCACTCACAAGAACCCTGGCACTTCCCAGCCTCCCTTGGCACTTAGAGATAGCTGCTAGCAGTCTGAGGGACCACTCTGGTGTGGGATGAGGATTAGAAATTGGTGCCAATCCTTCAAGAGCAGGGAGAGGTTGGTGGTAGCATCCTACTGTCCCGTGCCCTCCCTATGAGGTGATTTTATGCATGGTCTACCACGAGTTGTGTGCACCAGCCCTGAGGAGAGAGTTGCCATCCCAACCTCTGGGGTGCTGTGAAGCCAATGGCAGGAACCCTCAACTCTATTTGAACATTTATGGACCAACAGGGAGGGTGTCACTCTGGACTTGGTGGGCTCAGACCCTCACATGGCTCATAGTCCCAGGGAAGCAGAAATCGGGTGACCAAATCATCGGGTGTCATTATCACCTGACAGAGAGCAGATGCTTGGGGAGAAAGAGGTACCCACAGGAACCCAGCAGGGTCCCATGTCTAGACCTCTGCTGTCCAAGGCTCACAGTGACATCAGAGTGACCAGGAGATGTAGGTGGGAACCCCTCAGGTGAGGGCATTCACAGATGAGGAAGAAAGTGGCTGTGAGTGTCATTGCCAACAACTATCCACCCTGTGGCCCAACACCCAAAAGTTGCTGTCAGTTGGCATGAGAATGGAGGTGAATGCTGCCACTAGTGGCGGCACCCTGGCGTGAGGTCAATGGTGAAGGTGTAGTAGGTAGCTGTGTGGGAAAGCAAGCCAAACAAAAGCCCTGCTGTCTGTCAGGGCAGGCTTCCATTTCCTAACCTCCCTCCCACCCCCAGGTACTTTTACTCCCGAAGAATCGAGGTCACCATGTCTTCTGTTAAGTGCTTGCACAAGCTAGCCTCTGCCTACGGGGCCACACAGCTTCGAGACTATTGCAGCCGGCTGTTCGCCACCCTCCTCCCCGAGGATCCCACTTTCCACACGCCCCTGGAGCTCTATGAGTACGCACAGGCCACCAGGGACTCTGTGCTGGAAGAGCTGTGCGTGCAGTTCCTGGCCTGGAACTTTGAGCCTCTGACACAGGTTGAGGCCTGGCTGAGTGTTCCCACCACCTTGCTCCAGGCTCTCCTCTCCAAGAGTGAGCTGGCTGTGTCTAGTGAGCTGGACTTGCTGAAGGCCGTGGATCAGTGGAGCGCGGAGAGTGGCGCCTCCCATGCTGAGGTGGAGGGCCTGGTGGAACAGGTCCGCTTCCCCATGATGCTGCCCCAGCAGCTGTTTGAGCTGCAGTTCAACCTGTCCTTGTACCAGGGTCACCAGGCACTGTTCCAAAGGAAGACCATGGAGGCCCTGGAGTTCCACACTGTGCCTTTCCCAGTACTGGCCAAGTACAGAGGCCTGAACCTCACGGAGAACACCTACAAGCCCCGGCTTTACACCTCCTCAACCTGGAGCACCTTGGTGACAGACCGTTCCTCAAGGTCACAGGGTGCGCAAGTGTATGGGTACTATTCATATGGCTATGATTCAGTAAGTCGGTACTCCCCCTACCGGTCCTTCCAGACCCCACAACACCCCAGCTTTCTCTTCACGGACAAGCTAATCTCCTGGTCGGCCACCTACCTCCCCACCGTCCAGAGCTGCTGGAACTATGGCTTCTCCTGCACCTCTGACGAGCTCCCAGTTCTGGGCCTCACCAAGTCCAGCTACTCCGAGCCTATGATTGGCTATGAAAACAAAGCACTGATGCTCTGTGGAGGTCACAGTGTGGTGGATGTCACCAACTTTGCCGGCTCTAAGGCTCCTGTCCCCAGTGCCCTGGATACCAATAGTTCCAAGATTTCTTCCCTCTTTCCCTGCACCTCGGGGGCCTTCAGCGGCTTCCGTGTGGTCATCCGCCCCTTCTACCTGACTAACTCCACTGACCTGGACTAGATGGTCCCTCTCAGTGGTGGGAACTCAGACACCCACGTGTCCCCTTCTGTGTAGCCACTCCCAGCAGCCTGCCACCAGATTCCCTCTAGCCTCCACTGTCTTTATGAGCCTTAAATTTTACTAGGTTTCAGCCAGCATTCACTCCAGTGCTGAGAGTCCCCGGGGCTCCATTGCAGGCACAAGCAGGTTCTGTGAGGTCCAGTGGGTAGCTCAGTCTGCTAATCTGAAATCATTAAAGTCACACATGCTTCTCACCATGCTGACTCATTCATGCAGGAGGTGTTGCTGGCTTCCTCCAGTGTTTGAAGGGCAGGTGTGCTGGCTTCTGGGGGACAGGGAATGAGATTGTAAACCCTTGGGGGAGGTGGACAATAACGCCCCAACAGCCCAGCCCTGGCCCTCGGCCTCCTCAGAGGACAGAGTGGGATGCAGCCGCGGGTATCAAGCTGGTGAGCACAGGGCTGAGCTGACTGAGTATAGGGGCGTCCTTGAGAAGAGACTGCGCGCTGGGACTCAGAGACTAAAGAACAACAGCAGGAGACGGAGGAGGGTACCTGCAGGGAGGAGGAAGCAGCATGGGGAGCAGCAGTTCCTCCAGAAAGCTTTGAGCCTGTGCCAGGCCCGAGAGACAGCCGCACCCCAGCATCTGTAAGGATGGAAAAGTGGGGAGACTCTGCATGCATCACTAGGTGCTCAGTCAGTCAGAACAGAAGATGGAGCACCAGAGGTCAGGGGTCAGGCAGAAGAGGGGCGCTGGGTGAGCTGTGGGGCCCCCGATTGTCTTCGATGCTTTGGGAGGAGACATCCTGTGAGAGGGTCACCTTTGGGTCCTGGGTAACGGATGCCTCCCCAGCTCCTTTATGACAAGTGTGTGTGTGTGTGTGTGTGTGTGTGTGCCTGTGCGTGCGTGCCCGTGGACACACACACACACACACACACACACACACACACACACACGTGCACATGCGTATGCCCTCTTGTGAAGGCAGAGGTTACCCCCAGGTCTCATTTCTCAAGATCAAGAGGTCACTCATCTTGGTCAACTTTCCACAACCTAGAAACATGAGGAGAGAGTCTCAGGGTGGATTACCTGCATCGTGTTGGCTTGTGTGCACATCTGTGAGTCAATTACTGTGGGAAGACACAGCCCACTGTGGGCTGCACCATTCCCTAGGGAAAGGGGTCCTTACCGGTACATAGGAGAGTCTCAGGGTGGATTGCCTGCATCGTGTTGGCTTGTGTGCACATCTGTGAGTCAACCACTGTGGGCTGCACCATTCCCTAGGGAAAGGGGTCCTTACCGGTACATAGGTGAAGAAAATGAGCTGAGAATGAGCAGTGAGCGTGTGCGTTCCTCCTGGGTGTCCTCTTGATGAAGAACTGTAGTGTGGAACCGTGGACCAAAACGAGCCCTTTCTCCTGAGTTGTCTTCCTGTCACAGACACAGAAATGGAGCTAACACAACTTGTACAGAGCTTGCCTGGCCCTCCCTCAGTGTTGTCTGACTTACCGTGAGCCCCATCTCTCCTGTCTTCATCAGAGCTTCATGGTGTCAACACTTTTTTAGCTTCAGCCATTCTGGCGGGTGTGTAGGTATCAGCCGTGCCTTCACCACTGTGACCAAGTGCCTTGAGCCAGTTAGTTTAAGGGAGAGAAGGGTGAATTAGCTCACACATCCAGGGGCTGAATTCAGTCCACCATGACTTGATCCCAATGCCTCCTCTGGCTCCATTCATTACAAATCCTCTGGATGCAGTCTTCTCATAATCCTGCAGCTTGAGAGCAAGCCTTCAGCACAGGGGCTTCCAGGGGCCAATTTTAGGCTCAAGATACTAACAGTAACTCTGAAGTGACCAACCCCCATCTGCCTTCCTCATCCCTCTCCATCTGCAAACCCACCCTGCTCAACCCATGGGACTGCTCTTTTTTAGACTCCAGATGGTCAGGTCTACTCACTGCTGCACAAGGGTGCAGTGGCCTGGGGGTGCTGCAGACTGTCCCCTCAGCTCATAGGCTTGGGCAGGCTCGCACCGCAGGAAGAGGCTCTCACATTCGGAGGGAAAGTTAAATACATCACACAGCTGCAGAGCACTCTGGAGGCTGAGACAGGAAGATCACAAGTTTTTAGGCCCACCCAGGACACTTAGTGACCTTACCAGGCCAGCCAGTAATTTTCAGACCTTGTTTGAACAAGCAAGTAAATAAATAAGTAAAACGTATTCATGACTGTTCTGGCTGGTTTTATGTCAACTTGACACAAGCTAGAATCATTGGAGAGGAGGGATCCTCAATTAAGAAAATGCCTCCAGAAGATCAGGCTGTAGGCCAACCTGTAGGGTATTTTCTTACTTAGTGTTTGATGTGGGCAGGCCTAGCCCATTATGGGTGGGGCCACAGCTGGGCAGAAAGTTCTGTGTAGTAAGCTTTCTTGTCAGACAGCTCCCCAATAATGACGTGGAGACTTACTGTTAATTCTGAAACACTGACCTTTAGCTTAGGCTTGCTCCCAACTAGATCTTATAACTCAAATTAACCTGTTTCTACTCATCTATGTTCTACCATGTGGCTTTTTACCTTTCTTCCATTCCCTATGTCCGACTCTTTCTCTGTCTTGCTGGCATCTCCCTTGTGTGTCTAGATTCATCTCCAGTCCTCCCCACCCCTTGAAGTCCTGCCTAGCTACTGGCCATTCAGCTCCTTATTAAACCAGTCACAGCAACACATCTTCACACAGTGTAGACAAACATCCCTCAACAGTTCTGGGTTCTATGAGAAAGCTGCTTGAGCAAGCCGTGGGGAGCAAGCCAGTAAGCAGCTCCCTCCATGGCCTCTGCATCCGCTCCTGCCTCCAGCTTCCTGCCCTGCTTGAGTTTGTACATCAACTTTACCCAGTGATGGACCACAACGTGGAAGTCTAAGCCAAATGAACCCTCTCCTCCCCATGTTGCTTTGGTCATGGTGTTTCATCACAGAAATAGAAACTCTAACTAGGACAATGACATAATATAAATACAAATACAAGTTAAAAGAAAACAAGTAAGACTTGAAAGATGACTCAGAGGGTAAAGGGGCTTACAGCTAAGCCTGAGGTTCAGTCCCTCCCCAGGACACGTGCACACTAAATAAACAAACTCAATTTCTTTGTTTGGTTTTGTTTTTTGTTTTTGTTTTTTTTTTGAAACAGGATTTCTGGCTGTCCTGGCACTCACTCTGTAGACCAGGCTGGCCTCAAACTCACAGAGATCTGCCTGCCTCTGTCTCCCAAGTGCTGGGGTTAAAGGTGCGTGACACTACTAATCTGATCGTCTCAAATGTAATTTCTAAAATAACATTTTCATTTAATTATTTGAGAATTTCATCTAATATATTTTGATCATATTCATTCCCCTGCCCAACCCCTCTCTCTACACACACAACTTTGTTTTCTCTCTGTGTGTCTCTGTCTCTGTCTGTCTCTCTCTGTGTGTCTCTCTCTGTCTCTGTCTCTTTCTCCCATTGAGTCCAATCTGTGTTTCCCCGATACTCTTGAGTGTGGAGCCTGTCCTGGACTGTGGTTGACCTATCAGGAGTCGTCATTAAGGGAAACCAACTCTCCCTGACCCAGCAGCTATCAAAGTGCTGATAGTGGTAGGGGTGGGAAATCGTACCCACCTCCCCTTCATGCTGGGATTGTGTCTCAGGCTTGAGCTTACTTAGGTCTTGTGCATGCTGCCACAACTGCTGTGATTTCAGACATTTGCAAATGCCCTGCCACATTCCCTTGTAGCCACCCAGAACCTCTGGCTCTCACACTCTTTCTGCTTCCTCTTCTTGGATGACCCCTGAGCACTGGAAGTGTGACGAGGACATCCCATTTAGGACTGAGCGTGTCTGTAGTGGTTTGAGTGAGAATGGCCCCTGTAGGCTCATACATTTGAATACTCAGTCCCCAGTTGATGGAACTATTTAGGAAGCATTAGGAGGTGTGGCCTTGTTGGAAGAGGTGTGTCACTGGGAACAGGCTTTGAGGTCTCAAAAGCCCATGCCACTCTCAGTTAGCACTCTCTCTGCCTTTTCCTTGTGTCTCAGCCACCAGTCCAGTTCCATGCCTTCCTGAACTCTGAAACTTTACTCCCCAGGCAAATTCTTGTGTAAGTTGTCACAGTGCCATTATTCTCTGTGTTGAGTACTTGCAGATGTCTGTTTTAAATGCCGTCTACTGCAGAAGAAGCTTCTCCGTGAGGGTCCAGAGGTGCACTGATCCACGGGCATAAAGATAAGTACATACTTCTAATCCCAGCACTTGGGAGGCAGAGGCAAGGGGTTCTTTGTGAGTTCAAGGCCAACCTGGTCTACTTAGTACCAGGATAGCCAGGGCTACATAGAGAGACCCTGTCTCAAGAAAAAAATATACCGAGTCCGTTTAGGAGATTAATGGTCCAGCAGGTTCTCCCCCAGGACCTATGACCTGTCCAAGCCACCGGTTCACATGCAGTTTTTTTTTTTTAATCCTTAATAAAATTTTAAAAGAAAAATAAATAAATAAAAACTAGAAACAAGTAGCCTTTGGGAACCTTCTGTCCAGGTGATCTGCAGAGTCTGTATCCTACTCTTCCTCCTTCTTCAAGTGACCTCAGTTCCCTCCCAGGACACCCTTCCTTCTCTAGGCAGAGCCCCTGCAGTCAGGGAGGGAGGACCCCTTTTCTTTGCCACATGGAAGTCTGGGGTGGACCTGTGCCGGCTGCCCTAGGGAAGAGGCTCTCTTAGGGAACCCCCTTAGGGAAAGCATTCACTTGTACATCTATGACATCGCTCTCAAAGTCTGGGACTGAAGAGGTGGCTCAGAGGTCAAGAGTGCATATTACTCTTGCAGAGGACCCTGGTTCAAATCCCAGCACCCACATGGTGGCTTGCAACCCTCTGTAACTTCAGTTCCAGGGGATTAGATACCTCTGTCCTCCAAAGGTTTCTGAACACATGAGGTGCACATAAACTCACACAGCCATACATACCTAGGCATGAAATAACATGAATATGTTTTAAAGTCCCCTGCATCTCCTCGTCCTTCACACCACCATGCCCTCAGCCTTGGCTGGCTCCCCACTCTCCTAAATGGAGGGGCCAGGCAGTGACCTCCCAGACCTCTGAGTTCTGGAGGGACTTTTGCTGTGTCAGCTGCTGGTCTGAAAGAAAGCCACTGGAGGGCACCAGAGTGGAGCTGAGCAAGCTGACCACAGAGGCAGCTCTGAGTCCTTGCCTTTGCTCAGTGTCACACTGGGCCTGTGTCCATGTGTCTGTGTGTGCATCCTCCAGCCCCCTCTGGAAAAACCCTACCAGACTGCCCCAGGCAGAGCTGTGGTCCTGAGGAAGGCCTAGCTCTGTTTACAGGGCTTGGCAGGGCTGATACATTTAAGTCCTCCTGCAGCCTGGCACAGCCTTGCAAGGCCTTCAGAATGTCCTCATGCAAGAAAGGGGAGGAGGCTGTGTTGTTTTTCATGAGGCCCTTTGGACTTTGCCTGAGCCTATGCATGTGAGGGGAACTCAGTATCCCCAGGTATCTTTGGGATAGGGCTGTGGTTACTGGTAGGGCTGACCTCCAGGACAAGTCAGTACAGATAGGGACCACAATGGAGTCAACTGTCCCCACATGGTGAACCCAGAGGGCTCAGAGGCTCCAGGCCCAAGAGCACACACCGGTGCTGGGAGAGCTGCAAATCCCAAAGTGCACAGGCCAGAAACTCTCTGTCCTCTGGAGCCTTCCTGACCGTTTCCCATGTCCTTGTCCCTGTGGCTGTTTATCTGTGATTCTTCACAGACTCCTTTATAGATAGGCCACTAGCCATAGTGACATGTTTCCCTGAGTTCTGAGACAGTCAGTATTCTAGAAAATCCCCAGGTATGAGGAAGGGGCCACGGTGAGCTCCAACTTACAGCATTCAGCAGCACCACCATGTGAGACTGACATTTGATGGGGGGGGGGCGTGGGTTCTGTGTGGCAGGGGCAAACGCTGTAGGCTTTTTGTGTGGGTTCTGTCGTTGGCTCATAGTGGGTAACTGGTGTCAGGAGGACCTAGTGAATGAGCTGGGGTGGGGTATGGAGCCTGAGAAGTGTGGTAATAGAGAGACAGACTTTATTTAGACTTGAACAGGAACCAGACAGAGGTACACACAGCTGGCATGGCAAGAACAGTGTGTGAAGCAGAGAGGACACGAGTTAGTCCCAGCTGGAGGAACATGGCCCTGGCTCTGCCTGAAGACTACCTCAGGCTGTACCTGACGAGAAAAGAGGGGGAAAGTGTCCAGCGGTGGCCCAGGCAAAACCAAACATCCTGAGGTGCCGACTGGGGTCTGGATAGTTCCAGGACTCTAGAGCATCCTCATGCTGCCCAGGTGGGGTAAAGAGCAAAGACCTACCCATTGCTCTTTTGGTTCAGTGACAGTTGGCAGCCTGCCCACTACCCCTGCCACGCCCAGATCCCAGGTTGACTCTGGAGGAATGGGAATTCAGATGTATATTTGCCTCCACAGTTTAGGAAAAACAAAGACCATAAGTAGATCCTAAAAACAACAGGAATACTTTTTCATGATCCCCAAGACCAGAAGCCCAAGACCCAAATGTCACAGGATCAGTCCCTTCAGCAGGCTCCGTGGGACAGTATTTCTGGTGTCCCCTTGGTATGTGGACATGCCTCTCTATCGGCTGTTACTTCCACAGAGCATTGGCTGTGCGTCAATGTCATTGGTCTCCCTCCCTTCTCCTGCAAGGATGCCAGTCAGGCCCGCAGCCCCCCAAAACATGAATGATCACCTCTCAAGACCCTTGCTTTGTCACAACTGCAAAGGTTATGGATTCAAAAGCTGCACTCACAGGTCCTGGGGATTTAGGACTTAGTCGTATCATTGGTGTGTCGGGGGTGAGGGGTGAGCACAGTTCAGCCCATAGACGTTCCTGACCAAAGCTGGCTGGCCGCCCATGGATGCTGGTGCCATGGAGCCTGATGCAGCAGGCGCTAATGCTCAGGGGGTAGAGTCTGCTCCTGGGGACCATCCATGTGCTCTAATGTCACGAGAGATGGGCCTGCAGCACTTTCCCTCTCCCACGTCCGCCGCTATGTGAGTGACCACTGGGTTCTGCAGGCTGCCCTCTTGACAGTCATGCTTACACAGGTGCTGGGCCACTTCAGGGGATCTGGGACAGCTTTCATGGGAGGCACCCAGGGACTGGAAATTGGACAGCTTGGAAATTGGTGGCATCAGTGAGATGGCTCTGTAAATAAAAGGTGCTTGCTCCCAAGACTGAAGTTCTGAGTTTAGAGCCTCAGATCACGCATGGGTAAAGTAGAAGTTGCAAGAGCCAACTATTGCAAGTTGTCCTCTAACTTTCACATGCGTGCTAGAGCACACACGGGCTAGCTCCCCCACCCCAGAAAAAATTTAATTTGATAAATTTGGAGACATCTAGGTGGCTTGGGGGGTTGATTATAGCATCACTGAAGAGCCCAAGGGACCAAAGCAAGCAGGGAGACTGCAGAGACACTAGGAGGAAGAAGAGGAAGATCCCAACAGCCAGCACGAGATGGACAGAATGTGTGTTTCCCAGCATCTATCGAGGAGGATTTCCTTTAGTTAGGAGGTGGCCAAGTGGGGGCTGGGCTTTAAGATCCTGTCTTGATTACAGTTCTCTTCTCCCCAACAAGGGTCCGCTTCTAGAAATGGGGTTTCCAGACATCTCCTAACCTCCACCCTTCAGCTGAAGCCACCTGCCTCTCCAGGTGGCAGTTTCTGATGTAGTGACAGGCCAAGAGACAATCACCTTGCTGCATTACTCGTCTTCAGAGTGTCAGGTGACCCAAGTCAGCATATTTGCTGAACAGCTCTGATAGGGGGTTACCACAGAGAGTCTCCAGGCTCTGAGCCAGGCCTTCTGACATGCCAGTCTGTTCCTGGGATCTGAGGGGACGACAGCCCAGTTCTCCCTACCTCCCAGGACAGAGTCTGGGAAGAGGGATGGTGATAAGCAGACTCAAATCCACCTCAAGCTCTCCTAGGCCATATGTGGCCTAGCAAGCTCCAGCGTTAGCAAAGAGTGCCCACTATATCAGCTTAGCAAGAGGCAGTGCCCTAGAGGGTCTGACTGTGCTTGCCCAACCCCAGGTGTCCTCTGGTTCCCCTGGCCTGGCTTCAGCAAGGTCCTCCATCCAGAGTTCCCCTGGTCCCTCGTGTTTCTTCCTAGTTGTTCATCCGGTGACCCTGTCTTCTCCCCAGCTGTTGATCCACCCACCTATGTTATGTTGAGAATTGAGCCAATGAAGGCTCTCTGTTCACCATATGACCCCACCGCAGGGACCCTGTGTCTGTCAACATGACTAAGTGGTTTTCCTGGGATTTATTTAGTCTGTGTGACTTCATCTCTAACGTGACTATGATGGAGCATGGCTTTCAGCTTACATACAAATGAAGAAACCTGAACAGGCTGTGACATTAGGAACAGTGGGGGTCACCTTGAAGCAACTTGTCCAAATCAGAGCTTCGTGAGGGGGTAGGGTCCGTCAGCCAGGGTCTAAACTAGCAACGTGAGTTTGGATGGTGGTGCAGAACTTCCCTGGGAGGAGTGGAGGCCGGGGCTGCCACATGGGTTGCCAGAACCCGTGTTGGGTACTGACTGTGTGGCTTGATAGTAAGTCATTTGGGAGCTCAGAAAACTGTAGGTTGTCTTGAGTCAGCTCCCAGTTCTAAATGAGCTGACTCTGTCCTGGGGGCTTCTTGGCCTTGACTAAGGTGGGCTAGACAAAAACATCCAAGGTCAAGCCAGGTGTCTGCTGTGGGGACCACTCCCCATCTGTGCTGGAGAAGAGGACTGGACTGGCCTCAAGCTCCCCAGGAGTGGTACCTGGGAGCTGGGAGGGGCCAGAACCAGCATTGAGTAGATAGTCCTCTGTCCCCCGTGGGCCCATGACGTTCTGGGGATGCTGAGCCGTGTTAAAGCAGCCCCACCCTCCTAAGCAAGGAGCCCCTGCAAGCTGCTGGCCACCGTCACAGCAGGCCCTGTCCATGCCTGTGGGAATGAGTACCACAGGAGTGGTGTTGTCGTGGCAACACAGATTTGGGAGGATGGTGATGGTAACCAGAGCTGGCCTGACCTCCACCATCTCCACCTGCAGGTTTCTCAATTCCCATTTCTTCTTTCCTGAGGAGAGAATTCTAAGGCTACAAGGAGACTCTGCTGGGGGAGGCCCTGGGCCGCCCCTCACTCCCACCCACAGGGCCCAATGCTCAGGACTCCTAAAGGCCTTGGCACACCCTGGCACTGCCCCCCACCCCATTCCCATGGGCCACACCTGTGGGTCACTTTGAAGCTGCTGCTGGCCATCAAGGGGACCACTGAGCTCCGCATCATTATAAATGTGTCACCTTTAGGGCCACCTCTACAGGCTCTGGAGTCCTGCCCCTCAGTGGTGTGACCTTAGGTGGAGGCTGTCCCCTGCAACACGACCAATTAAAACCCAGAGACTGATATTGGGGTTCAGGCTTCAAGCTGAAGATCAGAAAAGCAAAGCAGCATGCCACTAGCTCTCACCTCTAGCTCAGACTTAAAGGGTTGTCCTGTCCTCAGCGTGGCTGAAGAATGAATACTGAATGCTCCACTCCTATCTTATATACCTCTTTAGAGATGGTATTAAAGGAGTGGGGGTCCCAAATGCTGAAATCTCCTTTGTGTGAGTTGTTACTCTTTTAGACTGACTCACTCTAATGTAACCCTGGGTGGCCTTGAACTCACAGAGATCTGTTGCTGGAGTTTCTTCCAGCCTGGCCCCGCTGCCTATTCAGCCCCAACCAAATAAGCACCCAGAAGCTTATATTAATTATATTAGTATTGACCGATGGCTAGGGCTTCTTATTGGCTACATCTGTCTTAATTATTAACTTATTTGTATAAATTTATGTATTTCCACGTGGTCTTGGCTCACCAGAGAATGTCTGGACCTATTATTCCTTTCACGGCTACATGCTTCTCCGAGGTTTCTCTCTCTCTGCCTATCTTTCCCAGAATTCCCGCCTATCTTCCTGCCTCTATGGGCCAAACAGTGTTTTATTCATCAACCAATAAGAGAAACATAGATACAAAAGGACGTCCCCCATCAGAAATCCACCTGCCTCTGTCTCCTGAGTCCTGGGATTAAAGGCGTGTGCCACTGCGGCCCAGCTTCCATAGCTAACTAGTGTGGCTAATGGAATTAAAGGTGTGTCACCATTGCCTGGCTCCATGGCTATGGCTAGCTTTGCATTTCCATCTCCAGGGGCTTTATTAAATCATAAACAATATATCACCATAGTCCCCCTCTGAACCTCAGCCTCAGGTGTGGACAGAGGACTTCCCTCCAGGGTTGTTGTGTGTCCTCAATGAAGCATCATCTGAAGATGCCTTTGGCTATGGTTGATGCTGTATCTTTACCCATGAGCCAAGAAAGAATTGTGGCCAGGCCGATCTTGAAACCGTGTTCCAGAGTAGTGAGATTCCGGGGACTGGCCTCGTGCATGCATCCTGGGAGGGGAGTAATGCCTTCCCAGGCCAGGAAGGGAAGAAGAGCTTCAATGGCTCTCCCTGCTTCTATGAACCCATCCATGGCTCTCAGGACTGGGTACTAAGTTGTCACCCAGCCAGTTGGTCCTGTCTATGTAGAAACCCTGGAACCTTCTCCCCTCAGAAATGGGTTCTCCTGGAGTTGACAGAGCTTAGGGCTTCCTGGGACGACTGGAGAGAGCATCCCCTACTGTCAATGAAGGAGAACTGGCCTGGTCCTTTAAGAATCTGGGTTGCAGGGGGCAAGGAGCTTAGCTGAACAACTAGGAGCTGGATGGTGGGAGAGGCTGTGGTCAGTCTGGGTAGAGACCTCCCTGGTGCACCATGGGAGAGGCTGGAGACCAGAGGTCAGGTACTGTTTTCCAGGCAGTGGATGGACCGTGGATCTATCAAACCACCTAAGTCTGGACACTTACACTAGCCAGGGCCTTTTCCAAAAGTGTTCTGGGGGTTCACTACCCTCACCTTCTAGACAGTGGGGACAGCAGGACAGAGGTTCCAAGCCCATAGCAAAGGAACAAGAGGATGGGAATGGAGAGGCAAGATGAGGGAAGGAGGGGTGTGGCTCCCTTCCCCAAAAACAAGCAAGAGAGGCAGCTGTTTTAACTAATGCTGAATGTGACAGCCCCATTGCACTGTTCTGTTGGGCAAGGTGGTTACAAAAGCCACCCTGATTCAATGGATGGGGCTGCAGAGCCCATGGTGGGTGGAGGGCTGAGGTCCCATTGTTGGAAAAGCCCATGGGAGGGGCATGGCTACCACTGTCCAAGAAACCAGTGTGCTGCTCTGGTCCCAATGCAAACCCCAAAACCAAGGCCAGCAGAGGGGCCAGGGTCACAGCTGGAGCCAGGAGTGACTCATCTCACCCGAAAGGGTCCGAGATGCTAGATTCCAATAAGAACGGGAGCCTTATCTGGTGGTGTTGTCTCTGTGGTCCAGCTACATGGAAGACTAAGGCAGGAGGACAGCTTGAACCCAAGAATTTGAGGGCATCCTGGTTCAAGGCTATCCTGGGCAGCACAGACTGCTTCCCCTGGGGCCTGATGGAAGTAGGCTTGGCTGCTGGCGGGCTGTGATATGGAGTTGGCCAGAGGAAGGCAGATCCAGTGAAACAGCTTTGTCACCATAAAAGTCATTGCCCAACACACACAGCTATCCTCACTTTGTCAAAGTTAACTTTCAAAAACCCACTCTCCTCACCCCACCCCTCTATGGAGTGTTGGCACAAAGCAGTTTGCTGAGCAGGACTAAAGAAAACCTCAGACAACACCAGGGTGTTCTAGAAACATGCCAGTCTGCTCTCGAGACAGACAGAAGGCCACCCTGGTCACAGCGCTTGCAGTCTGGGGGCCAGAGCACGAGCTTTGCAGAAGCAGCTCTCAGATTCTGTCTGCTTTAGCATCTCACCTGTCGACGCAGAAGCCCGGATCCTCTTGCCCTGGGTCAGCCTCAGGCACCACTTAGCCCAGCTTTCTTCTGCCCGCTAGTTCTGCTCAGAGCTGGCTCCTCAGAATGGGCAGTGGGGGTTTTCAAATCTGGTCTGGAAATTGCTCCAGCTGTGAGTGTGTGAGTGGTTTAGACAGATGTGTAGTCAGCTTTTCCCTGCCCATCTCCACAGTCTAGACACACACAGAACTGGAGACTCCTGGTAAGAAACAAAGTTTAACCCTGCCTAGCAATGACTATTTTCTTCCTGAATAAAAACTGCTTTTAGGTTGGGCCTGATGGCTCAAGCCTTTAACCCCAGCACTTGGGAGGCAGAGGCAGGAGGATCTCTGTGAGTTTGTTTGAAACCAGCCTGGTTTACAGAGTGAGTTCCAGGACAGCCAGGGCTACATAGGTGACCCTGCTTCAAAAACAAACAAACAAACAACAACAAAAAGTTACTTTTGTAAAAGTGACTGGACAAGTTTCTAGCCAATCAGGCTATGTGCTTGTTGTTTGTTTGTTTGTTTTGTTGTTGTTTTTGTTTGGTTTTTCGAGACAGGGTTTCTCTGTATAGCTTTGGAGCCTATCCTGGCACTTGCTCTGTAGACCAGGCTGGCCTTGAACTCACTGCCTCTGCCTCCCGAGTGCTGGGATTCAGGCTGTGTGTTGGGGAGGGTCTGCTGTGACACACAAGGCCAATGAGTCCACAGTATGAAACGCAGGAAGGGAGTCCCTCTAAGCAGGGACAGTGTTTGGGATGGACCTAAGGGAGGTAATATCCAGACCTATGGCTCTCTCCTTGTTCTCAGAGGCTGCCCCTGGCACAGTCACTGTCAAGATGCTTGATGCTCTGTTCTTACAACCCAGTAGTGTGTGCATATGAGTGTGTGAGTGTGTGCTCATAGTCATTTGTACTTGCAAGTACACATGTCTGTGGGTGCACATATGTTCACATGGTATGTGGAGGCCTGAGGCCCACATTATTTTTTGAGATATGGTTTCTCACTGGCATGGAATTTAACCGAGTTGGCTAGGCTGGCTGGCGGGCCAGGGAGCCCCGGGGACCCACCTGTCTCCACTCACCCAGCCGGGGATCACAGGGCCACCACATCAGCTTTTTCATATGGGTTCTAGGGACCAGGCTTGTACAGCTGGTGTTGACTCACAGACTCACTTTCCTAGCCTGGGACTTGGGCCTTTCTCTGTGTGGAAACTGGGCATGAATGGAAAGCAGCCCTATAACTCTGGGAAGGACCAGGGGTCCTGGATGCTCACTTTGGGGGTCAGACACTTCCCCAAGCAGCCGAAGCTAGCATTAAGGAATGACAGGAGGTCTGTGGGGGTCATCTTCCAGGAGGGAGAGTGGGTCATAGATACCACATCTGTCAAGACAGGTGAGTAGCTTGAGATCCCTGGCCCTGCTAGTGATACTTCCGACACATTCTGGGAAGAACAGCTGTCAACGACACAGCTGAGAGACACAGTGAGAGCAGCTCTGCCCTGGGCTCCTTCCAGGACTCGCCCTGGTGTTCACTTGCCATTGGAGGACATTGCCTCTGCTTGGGACTTGCAGCAAACACTTAGGAAGAGCCAGGTGCCAGGCAGCAAAGAGTCGTTCCCTAAAGCCAGTGCAGATGGCAGCCAGCTGCTGGCCTGATGCTGTCCTCTGCACAGCTGCAGGACTAAGACCAGGATGGACAGAGGATGTGGGCAGCATTAGCAGGAAGAGAGGAGGCCCTGCCTTAGCCTTGAGGGCTGCCTGCCTTCCTTCATGACTCTCCATTCTGTCAGTGCCTGAGGAGGGAGGGGAGAGCTAGCCTGCTAGCTTGCAGCCCACAGGAGTCCCGAGGAGCTCCATGAGGGATTCCTGGTACTCTGCTGGGCAAGGTAGCCCCAATCCGCATTTATTTCTTTCCTGTGCCTCCCAAGTTCAGGGATTACACACTTTCACCACCACGCCTTGTTCATGCGGAGCTGGGGATGGGATCCAGGACTGCCACACCAGGCAAGCACTCTGCCAAGAAGGTGAAGACCCCAGACCTCTTCTATTTTAATAGTGACACTGAGATACAGTTCACATATGCAGAGTTCAGCCATGTAAAGTATGTCATTCTGTGGGGGGTTTTGTGTTACTGGAAGGTTAAATATATACATTTTATGTGTATGTATGTTTTCCCTGCCTGTGTGTGTGTGTGTGTGTGTGTGTGTGTGTGTGTGTGTGTGTGTGTGTGCACCACATGTGTGCAGTGCCCACAAAGGCCAGGAGAGGACACTGGATTCCCTGTTTTTATGCATGGTTTTTGAGGCACCATGTTGGCGCTGGTAGCAGAACCCTAGACCTCTGTGAAATCACCAGTGCTAACCACTGAGCCGCCGCTGTGGAATCACCAGTGCTAACCACTGAGCCGCCGCTGTGGAATCACCAGTGCTAACCACTGAGCCGCGGCCGCCGCTCCAGCCCCAGGTTCACTGAGTCACTCACTACCAATCAACTTGAGAATACATTTATCCATTTTTTAGTCTCAACCTGTGACCCCATCCCTCCCACCCCCAGCTCTCAGCAACCACTGTCACAGGAGTGGACTCATACAGTGAGGCTTCCCTGTGTGGAGGTTTTCAGTTGGCATCGTGTTCTTTTCTTCTCTGTGTATGTGGTGTTGGGGATGGAACCCAGAGTCTTGCATATGCATGAGCTGTGTCCCAATCCTTGTTTATTTTGAGACAGGGTCTTGATAAGTAAGGAAAACTGGCCTCAAAGTCATAATCCTCCTGCCTCAGCCTCCTGAGTGCTGGAAAGATGAGTATGAGCCATCACACCTGGCTTGGTGGACTATTTTTGAGGCTCGTTCATGGGACATGAATTGGCACTTTATTCTTTCATGGCTGAATAATAGTCCATTGTATCGATAAACTTCTCCACTCACTGTTAGAAGGACATTTTTTTTAACAAGATTTGTTTGTTTTTATTTTCATCTATATAGGTGTTTTGCCTGCATGCATGTCTGTATACCATATTATACAGTGCCAGAAAGAGCATGCATACCCTGGAACTGGAGTTATAGTTAATTGTGAACCACTCTGTGGTGCTGGGAACTGAAACCATCTCTCCAGCCCTGAGATGACATTTGGTTGTCTGGTTTTGTTGTTGGTGTTGTTTGTTTGTTTTAGTCTAAGTATCATTATATAGCCTTGGTTGGCCTGGAACTTACTATATAGATGAGGCTGGCCTCAAACTCAAAGAGATCCACCTGCCTCTGCCTTCTGAATGCTGGGATTAAAGGTCTGACTATGATGGACATTTTTGACAGGGAAATTCGGGACAGTGGTGACTCCCCCATTCATGTTCCTGATATCCCAGAACTATGCTTACAGTAATGGCTGCCATGTCCTGGCTCCTCAGAACAGTAGACATACCTCTTTCACCCTGAGGAGAGTGGAGGCTTGGCGTTTCCATATGGCCATGGAAGCCTGGCCTGTCTCACACAGCAGACCAGTTGTGGCTCCCTCTGCCAAGGAGGCCAAGGGTTACAGTTGTATCCTCAAGTCTCTGGACTCTTGGAAAAAGCCAAGCTTCCCCTCCCGAAGGGTGTTGTTTTCCTTCTCAGCTCACAGTGAACCTGAAAGTGGTATTTTCTCTGGCAGCAACTATGAGAGCCAACAGCCCAGGCAGGCCTTCCAGAATGACACTCCAGCCTGGGGCAGCTGCTGGCTAGACTTGGAATCTTAGCAGAGTTCCCTTGTCTCCACCAGGGCTGGGGGAGACCAGAGGCCTTGGGAAGTGGGGCTGGGTAACTTCTGGGGACAGACTCTCTCTCTCTCTCTCTCTCTCTCTCTCTCTCTCTCTCTCTCTCTCTCTCTCTCTCTCTCTCTCTCTCTCTGCACAGGGCTATCAGGTTAGAGAGTGTGGTGTGCCCCCTAGGGCCAGACTTTGAGAGCTACTTCTATTCTGGAAGAGTCCAAAGGGGCTAGGGCTCCTAGGCAGGCTGTCTTGGCCAACTGTCTTCCTTTCCACCTGGGAGACTTCTGATGGGGCATGGTTATCTCTCTAGTGTGCTGTCCTTTTCCACTCCCACCCACGCAGACCTATCCCACAGACCACAGGGCTTTGTACACCTGACAGAGATGTGGCCACAGCCATGGAGCCAGGGGTGCGGCAGTTGGCTGGCCCTACCAGATCCTGGGCTGGTGTAGCTGGGGCAGGAGGATAGTGGTACAGGGCCATGGCCGTGTGTGGAATGTGTGGGCATTTAGGGAGAATGCATGTGGGAAGGAGCCAGGCTGGGAAATGGGAGGAGCCACTCCAGGTAGTGGGAGGAGCCATGCTAGGTAGGCAATAAGGGGAGCACAAATGCACCCATATCTGGTATTTGCCACACAAGAACCTCCTTTGGGTGGATCACAAGGATACCAGACTGGCTGATGTGATCCTCTGTCGTGGTCATCTTAGAAACGGAGCCTTAGTGCCTGCCATGGTCTAGTCCCTCAGGTGGTGACAGTGAGCTGGACTTCACCACTGCCTGCTGCCAACTGTACCCCCCCCACTCCCTGCTGTTGATTCCCAGGTTCAACAGGAACCCTCAGCTCTGAGTAATGGATGCACTCCCCTCTCTGAGGGAACATGTGTTTCCAATCTTTCTGCTCAGCAGTGAGTCACTAGCAACAGCTGCTGCTGGCTCCCTCTGCCACCACTCATCTCAGACCCTGCTGACCGCGGGCTCCACCTCCATCCCCTCCTCACAGCCAGCCTGGCTCCTGAGCTCTGATTTTCCATAACCAGCTCACTATCCCTCCAAGTGTGCCTACCCCAGTATTTGGACCAGCTCACTAGTAGTCCTCCAAGTGTGCCTACCCCAATATCTGGATCAGTTCACTAGCCCTCCAATCATGCTTACCCTGCTATCTGGAGGACTCTGACTCTAACCCCAGGTCCCCTCTGAACCATTATTTCTCCCAGGCAACTTGGGCCCCTATGAGGATCTTGGCACCACCAGTGCATGGCACCCATCTTACTCTGTATTTCCAGTGTGTGTGTGTGTGCGTGTGTGTGTACACCAGAGGTCAATATTGGGATGTCTTTCTCAATACTCTCCACCTGATTTTTTGAGGTAGGGTCTCTCATCGAGTCTGGAGCTATTGATTCAGGTAGACTGGCTGGCCAGCCATAAAACCCAAGATATACTTGTGCCTGCCTCCCCAGTGCAGGCATCACAGGCACAGCCACCATGCTCTATTTTCACAGGGGATCCAAATTCACACCAAACACATTGCCCACTGAGCCATCTTCCAAGTTTTTTATTTCTCGCTAAGCAGTGGTTTGTGCTGCAAGAGAGGAGGGATCCCTTTTACCCCATCCATAGCTCTGGCTCCTGAACAGCCTAGGTAAATGACTTGTGCCCAAGAAATACTTTTGAGCAAATGGATGAAGACTCTGATCTATAAAAGATACTCAGTCAGAGGCTGGGCATGGTGACACATGTTTGTAATCCCTGCCCTCTCGAGACAGATGGATCTCTGTGAGTTCAAGGTCAGCCTGGCTTGCAGAGTGAGTTCCCAGTTAGCCAGGAGCACTGTCTCAACAAAACAAAATAAAGTAAATATTCAGTTAGTAGGGAAGACAGGTCTGAAAACAGTTTACCTATGAGATAAACCACAGCAGCCTTCAGTAGGGTCAACGTGGTTGGCCACTGAACACCGTGTCCTTTTTCACTCCTCATCAAGACCACTCTCTGTCAGCATGCAGTCCCGGCTGGGCACCTCTCTGCAACTGGATCAGTCTATATCATGTTCAGCTAGCCAGGATTCTTCGGGGATAGGTCTGAGGCCAGTGTGGGGTCTGCAGGCAAGGGATATTTAATGGGGGCAGGGAATAGGCACCAAGAGTGACTAGGAGGTCATGTCCTAGACGTCCCATGCCTCCCCACAACACAAAATGACCAGGTGCCAAGGGAGAGCTCACAGCACCCTCCTACCCCTGCAGGGAACCAACTGGTACCCTGTGTTGGGAGACATGGTCTACATGTCTACACATGGAAGGGTCTACCCTGCCATGACTTACTCGTGAGCATCCTCAGTGACATAGTTGTGTAGCCAGGAGAAGCAGAGAAGGGAATTAAGGAGACAGGTGACTAGCTATCACCTTTGTTCCCAGGCCATATAGGACACCAGGACAGAACCATATGGCAGGGTCATTTGGGACAGTCACTGGGCCCATTCAATCCGGGAAGTTCCAGGCACCGAAGAACAGGCACTGTCCTGAACTCGGTCTCTTTTGCCTTTGATGCTGAACAGCCCTTTGTAGCTGAGGAAGAGTTGAACAGGCCAAAGCAAAGCCAAGGAGCCAGGAGCCAGACGTCAGACAGCAGAGGAAATAGGGTAAGGACGTCATGTCTACTTTTCCAAGAAGCCTTGCTTCCCCTTCCCTTCCCCATCTCTTTGCCAGAATGAGACCCACCCCAAGCCTGCTCTCCCAGAGGGAATCCGGCTGGCTTTGACTCTAGAGGGGACAGCCAGTGCACTCCAGGCTGAGGAATGATGTCACAGGGAGGCTAACATATCTCCAGAGAAGCAAGCAAAGTGGAGGGAGGGAGGTAGAGGCCAGTCAGGAGCACAGAGAAGAAAAGAAGACTTGGGAGGGGGGGGCGTTCTCTATGCAGACCTAATCACAGCCTGGCGATTTACTGCAGCATTCAGCACTGGCCTGCAGCCTGCCACAGAGCCCAGCCTCCCTTCTGTTTGGATTAGGCAATGACATCATGGCCAAAGGCTGTCACTCCCCAACACCAAAGGAAGCAGAGGATGGTGGCTGGGAAACCTGAGCCCCTGCGCCTCCCCTCCCTGACCAGCAGGCCAGGGAACCTGAAGCACCATCCATCCCCAAGCAACCCCTGCTGAGCTGGGCAGTAAGCTCTGGCTCCCTGACAGCCCCCCTGCTAGCTGAGGCTGCTTCCTGGAGAAAGGCAGACCAGAGGGGTGCAGGGTTTTCATCACAACCTGCCCATGACCACATGACCACATGCCCAGGGCCAAGAGGAAATGAGAGCAGCGAGTTCCCTGGGGGCGTCCACTCCTAACATCATCTACATTCCTGAGTGCTTCACTGAACTGGTCTAGAGGGTCCCCCAGAGCCTGTGGGGGCAGAGGGGAGCCAGAAGAGAGGGGAGGGAAGCCAGAAACTCAGGAATCCAAAGCTACAAGATCCTGCTCTCTTTTCTGGGAACAGGGCAGGGATCCCTGGCTTTGCCTTTCTTTTAGGATGGAAGCCCTGAAGAGCTGAGAGGAAAGACCTGGCCCTGCATGGGCCCTGTGAAGCCAGCCAGCACAGACTGAGGCTGTCACACCAACCTTCCTCTGTCTGGGATGCTGGCTCAGTCAGCACAGAACTATGTGGCAATTCTTTGGGGCCAGGCATCACGGGGCTTCCTGTTCCCCTCCAGGACACCCTCCCTCCCTTTCTCTATTCCTCCCTCCCTTCCTGTCTGGAGTCCTTGTACCAACATGGGTCCGGGCAGGACTGCTGATGGGGGCTGTGCAGCTGTGTCTCACACAAGGCTGCCTGCATAGATTGGCTAACGTGGACATGGGATGCTGGGCTCATGGGCTTGAGAGATGCCTGCCTGGGAAAAGGAAGAAGGGTAGAGAGACAGGTAGCCTGGTTGTGGGAGATGCCATCCCTCCCTTGAAAGATGTATGGGACAGGGTGGGAGGAGAGCTGAAGAGAGCTGTGGGCCAAGAGCAAACATCACCTAAAAGTGGGTACTTGATGAGCTGTGGCCAAGGCCTTTCCCACTGCCCTAGAGAGAAGAATTCTACGGTCCGGGGAGGGGTGTCCCATCACTGCCAGCGTGCATCTTCCCCTGATTCCCAGAGCTGGACAGAAAGCCGCTTCCACCCCCAGCTCATGATAACCTGGATGCCTTAGAGATATTCAGTGTCGCACAAATGAAATGTTAGGGACACTATCTTATCGTGTCTGGCTTTGTAAGTTAATCATTGTATCTCCTACCTCCCCTCTGTCCCTGGCGGGTGTGGATACTGTGGAGCCGGACTCCCCGCCTGGGGCTTGAAGTCCCTGGATCGTTGCTAAGGAGCGTTATTTGTTCCACCAAGCAGAAGCCTGCTTGTTCTTCAGCATTCTGTTCCTTGATTTACTCAGGGCCAAAAATTTGTAGCCATTCCTTTCTTTCAATCAATCGTCCGTCAATCAGCTGGTCAATCCATCAATCAATATAACTGCGTGCAAGTGAGATTTGTGTGTGAGTTCCAGCAGTGCAGACAGGGCAGTGCGTATGTGAAGGCTGGGGGTTCTCAGCGTCTGCCCTAGCCAGGAGGAGGAGGAGGAACCTGCCTTATTTCCTAGCCACTGTGCATCTGGAGTGTCATCAACATGTTTAGCTGTCAGGGTCCAGATGAAGAGTGTGAACTAAGAAATGGAAGTTCTCTGGAAATGCCCTTTCGCACATCCAGCTCTCGACTGCTGGGCTGTGGCAGGGCTGCACCCTGTCTGCAGGTCCCGGCAGTGTTAACTCACCATCTTGTCAGCCTTGGAATGTCCTGAGTAAACAGCCCCACCAGAAGGACGGACCCCACCTGCCTGATGCAGCCAAGACTCTGATGCCCAGTTGGGTGGGGAGGCCCATCACGGAGCTGATGGGAATCCCAGGTCACACTAGTACAGTCGCCACCCAGGGAAGCAGGTCCATTAACCCATGCCCATCTCCCCAACAGCCGCCTTCTTCCAACTCACTTAGGTTCTACCCAAGACCCCTCCCCCTACAATCGCTTCCAGAGCTACCTGTTGTTGGCTCAGGAACTACTTCCTTGGCATGTGTGGCCAGTTTTGATGCCTGCGTCTAAGAAGAGTGAGCGTCTGGCTCTCCAGGAACCTGCCGGAAAGAGTGTGTGTGTGTTTGGGGGGGGGATTTCCTCTCTGCTCAAGCTGTCACTGAGGAGAGGACACCACGTGCTAGGGGACATGGGGCAAGCAGGGTGGATCCCGAGATGTAGAGCTTCCCATCCTGGGTAGATTCATCCTGAGGACTGAGATGCCTGTTCCACCCCAAGTCTCTCTGACTCTGTTTACCTGGGAGAAGCATAAGGGAGGTACTCTTGG
Organism: Cricetulus griseus; assembly: GCF_003668045.3. Taxonomy (NCBI): domain Eukaryota; kingdom Metazoa; phylum Chordata; class Mammalia; order Rodentia; family Cricetidae; genus Cricetulus; species Cricetulus griseus. The sequence goes on along the minus strand of NC_048600.1, from coordinate 130,915,988 downwards.
CACTTCCTCCTGGCCTGGATGGTGTTTAGTGGGTCCACCCAGCACATGTTTTCTGGGTGTGCTCAGATGTAAGAGGGATGAGCAGACAGCTGTGAGTGGCTCCAGGCCCCAGCTCTGGGCTGGGAGTCTCTTGCAAGTGTGGTAGTTCCAAGACTGTGATCCCCTGGCCTGGAAGACCTCTTCACAGATTTCCTGCTTTTGGCCTGGCAGGCACCACCACCTCCCATCTGTCAGGAGAATCCCCGAGACATCAGGGGTGTGGCTCATTTGAAAAGTACCTGCCTGGCATTCACCTTGTTCCAGAACTGCATTAATGGGGGCACAGTGGCACACACCTGAATCCTGACACTCAGCAAAGGATCAGAAGTTCAAGGCCATCTTCGGCTGCATAGCAAGTCTGAGACCAGCCTGGAATACCAAAAAACAAAGATGCTCTTTCTTCTCCCTACCTACCCCCCAAAAACGGAGAGATGGAGGAGGCTGGGTTGATGGTGACAGTGGGGAGTGACCAGGTCTAGTGCTCTTACCCCACTCATAGTCTTACCCCATCCCCATAGAGGAAAGCTGGGGTGGACTGGGGTGGGCTGGGGTGAGCTGAGGTGGGCCAGGGAAGCAGTCCTTTCCCCAGGGTTGCTCTTCGTTGTTGAGCCCCCCAGCCAGGGAACTTGAGCCAGAAGCCCATGCAAAAGGACCTAACCCTCTAAGGTCTAGGGCTCTTGACTGGGGATAGTCAGGCTCCCTTTGCAGGAGAGACAGAGGGGGGCAGGGTCTGAGGCTGGGCAGCCAGTACCCTGTGGGTATCAGGCATCAGGATGAGGGCAGAGGCTGGAGGGAAGACCTGGGCATCAGGGCATCCTCTCTCTTATGTAGGTCTCAGATGCCCCCTGGTGCTGTGGCCATCTGGAGTCAGCTACCCCAACTTTACAGCCTTGCATTGCCACTCCCACGATGTGTCAGGGAGGGGTTTATTTGCTTCTTTGCTCAGTTTTGTTTTATTTTTTTTTTTTTTTTTTTTTTTGGTTTTTCGAGACAGGGTTTCTCTGTGTAGCTTTGGAGCCTATCCTGGCACTCGCTCTGGAGACCAGGCTGGCCTTGAACTCACAGAGATCCTCCTGTCTCTGCCTCCTGAGTACTGGAATTAAAGGCGTGCGCCACCAACGCCCAGCTTGTTTTATCTTTCTATGATTGATTCATTCTATGATATGTGTATGAGTGTTTTCCCCTGCATATGTATGATGTATGTATGTATGCATGTATGTACATCATCGCATGCCTGGTGCCTGCAGAAGTCGGAAGAGGGAGCTCAGAGTCTCTGGGACTAAAGTTCGAATCCAAGTCCTTTGCAAGAGCTACAAAAGCCCTCAATCTCTGAACTATCTCTCTAGCCCCTGGTTCTGAGGTTTTTGTTATTATTTTCCAGAGATGGGGCCTCTCTGTTGTTGAGACTGGCCTCAATTCATGGCACTCTTCCTGCCTCAGCCTCCTGAATTCTGGGATCACATGCTGCTACATCCATTTAGGAGTGCAGAGGGTTTTGTTTGTTTGTTTGTTTGTTGCGGGGTGGGGGGCATTGGTACGCTCAAACTCACTATGTAATGAAGATGGCCTTGATCTTCTCGTCTCCCTGCCTCAGCCTATCCGGTTGACATCACAGCTGTGTACCCCCATACCATTTTAGGAAGGTTTTTTTTATTATTATTATTATCATCAATTTGCAGATAAGCCTGGGAAGTCAGCAGGGAAGGCACGTAGTGCAGGTTCTGTTATCAGTTCACAGGCTTCTACGCCCCCCCCCGCCCCCCCTGTCCTTCCAGCAGTGCTGTTTCTCTCTGTCCCTCTCAGAACCCTCCCACGTCACCCAGAACATGTCCCTCCTCTTGTTCCTGTCCTTCCTGTGTGACTTCTCTCTCAGCACTCTGACCTGGCGACAGCCTCCAGTCTTCTTCCCCAGTCTCTTTGGGTATGTCACTGGCCCTAGGAAGGCCAGCACAGTCCAGCCTCAGGGCCTGAGGGACTATCTAGCAAGCCAAAGCAGGAACAGGAACTCTGTCAGCTCACCCACCCACATCAAAAGGAGAGGTGAAGGACTAGGGGTGTACTCATTTGGTAAGTTTGCCTAGCATTCACCAAGCCCCAGCACTCCGCTAATGGGGTGTGGTGGGACTTCCATCACCTCTAGGTTCACTGCTCAGATAAATGGAAGAAGGATGGGAGGGCCAAGAGGGAAGCCAGACCTGGAGATAGGGAAAGGTTTACCTCGTAGGATCCTGCTTGGAGAAGACAACTACAGAGGCCCACTTGTGGCTGAGGAAGGCAGCATCTGACTGGGGGGTGGGTGGGGGCAGTGGGATTGAACTGGTAGAGCACTTGCCTAGCATGCATGAGGCCCTGGGTTCTATGCCTAGCACAGCCAAAAATGAAAACATATAGAGCTGGATATGGTGGCACACCCCTTTAATCCCAGCACTTGAGGCAGAGGCAAGATCTCTGTGAGTTCAAGACTAGCCTGTTCTACATAGTGAATTCTAGGACACCCAGGGCTATATAAAGAGACCCTGTCTCAAACAAAATAAATAAAACCAAGACTATTTCCAAATGTTTAGTGATTTTTGTGTGTATAGGTGGTTTTATCTACATGTGTGTCTGATTACCATGTGCATGCCTGATGTCTCAGAGGCCAGAAGAGGGCATTGGATCCCTTGGGACTGGAATTATAGATGATTGTGAGCCACCATGTGGGTGTTGAGAGCTGACCCCAGGTCCTCTATAAGAGCAGCCAGTGTTCTTAACTACTGAGCCGTCTCTCCAGCCCCCAAAATAGACTGTTAATGCAAAGTCAGTACCTTTGCACATAGATGGAGACAGATCATGGGGGTGAAAACGGTGGAGTAGGACAGTGGCTACAAGTGGAGAAGTCACTGGACGGTCCCCAGCCATAGCTCAGGCCCCTGTATCCTCCCCTGCTCACCAAGCAGTGGCCCTGGTCCTTTCTCATGGCACCTTCAATCAGTACGTCTGAGCTATTTCCATACTTGGTTACTGCCTCTATCGTGCCTGAAACTCTAAGAGACAGGCTCCTAAATTACCCATTTCTCTTATAAACTGTTGTAGACTTATACAATCCAAAAGCATTTTTGCCTCATTTGCAACAACAACAAAAAAGAATGAAAGAAAGAGGCTACAGACAGCTGATATGCAGTGACTTTCTGAATCAACTGTACCCCATCATAATCATCTCCCCCTCTGCCGGGTGTGTGTGTGTGTGTGTGTGTGTGTGTGTGTGTGTGTGTGTGTGTGCACATTCTCGCATACTCACTCACAGGTGTGCACAGCTAGCAGAAGCCAACTTCAGGTGCTCTTGCCCAGGGGCCATCTGCCTGTTGCTTAATTTATGTGTGGGTGTGGGTGTGTTTGTGTACGTGTGTGTGGAAGTGAATGTCGTGTGCTCCTGAGTGGCAGATGAGGTCAGAAGAGGGCGTTGGATCTCCTAGAGCTGGAGTTACAGGCAGTTGTGAGTCACCTGATGTGGGTGCTGGGAACTGAACCAGGATCCTCGGAAGAGCATCAAGTGTGCTTCACTGCTGAGCCATCTGTCCAGCTCCACTAGCCATTTTTATTTTATTTTTTTATTTGTTTGGAGATAGGGTCTCTCATGGAGACCTCAGACTTAGCAGATTAGGTGGCTGCCAAGAGTGACAGGACTTTCCTGCTTTTACAATCACAAGCCACAAAGGCTGGCTTTTTGTTTTGTTTTGTTTTTTGAGACAGGGTTTCCCTATGTAGCTTTGGAGGCTGTCCTGGAACTAGCTCTGTAGACCAGGCTGGTTTCGAACTCATAGATTCACCTGCCTCTGCCTCCTGAGTGCTGGGATTAAAGACGTGTGCCACCGCCAGCTTTTACATGGGCTCTGGGGATGGAACTCAGGTCCTCGAGATGGTACAGCAAGCATTTTACTGACTGATCCGTCTCCCTGGCCCCTCAACCCTACTTTTAAAAAGTCAGCCTCGGGCATCACTTGATGGATGACATGACTCTATTTTAGGTTAGCAACAGTCAAAAACTGACTTTGGATTTGTCAAGGTGCTAAAAATAACCACTCTGTCTAACATTCGTCTGAATTGTCTGTCTCTGAAGCAAAAATGACTTTTCCACTTTCCCATTCTTTTCATGTTTCCCGTCATTCCCTGGCTCAGCTTCACACCACACACGATAGTGGGAAATTATACTTTTTCTTTTTAACTATGGGTGCGTGAGTTCAGGTGGCATCCAGTACTGGCGAAGCTGAAGTGACAGGCAGTTGTGGGCCACCCAGCCTGGGTGCTGGGAACGGAACTCCAGTCCTTTGTGAGGACAGCAAGCCCTCTCAAGTGCTGAGCCCTCTCTCCAGCCTCTTTATCCCTGTCTTCTCCCTCCCACCCACCCTCCAAAAAAAACTAGGTTTGAGACAGGGTCTCTTTATATACTCCAGGCTGGCCTGAAATTCAGTACAGACTGAGCTGACAGACTCATGCCACGTCTCTTTCCCCAGCCTCTCGAGTGCTGGTGTGACAGGTGTGTGCCACCACACCTGGCTGCCATTGCTCTTTAATTGTTCCATCTCCCTCAACTTTTGTCTGCCTATCTTGATGGCCAATGTCCGAGGGCAAGGGTGATGACAGTCCCTGTGCAAGACAGGCTCTCTGGCCAGCAGGCAGGGACGGGCCACCCATCACCTGTTGGTTCTTTTTCACCTTTTAGCTCCTTGGTCGTTCCTAGAACACAGACTAAGTCCTTTCAGACTGCATCTCTGGGCAAAGGCGGCTCCACCACGCTTACCCGCCCCTGGGCCCACTTTTAGCTCCTTTTGCTGTTCTACAGTCTGGCTAGTTTTATACTCTTTTGTCCACCATAACCACACCCGAGACTCCCTTTAACAACTAGCCAAGGACGCTTGAAATTGTAAGGCCTCCAAGCACTCCACTCTCCCCCATGGAAGGAGGCCAAGGGGAGTGACACTGGCCGCAGCTAGAGTCACTTAACCCTTGTAGAAAGAGAAGTGAAGAACTTGGAGCCAGGCTGGAGGAAAAGGTTGGGTCGGAGGTCCTGGGGGGTGGGGGGCGGCCTGGTGGCCTTCAGGGACAAGGCCTGAGTTCCACCCGGAGTCAGGGCCCATCAGGCAAAACGCACCACACAGGCAGCCTTTTGGGGAACCGGGCTGCGTGGGTGCGGCCCCAGCGGGCGGTCAGGTACACAGCGCGCGTGGCCCTGCGGCGCAGCGTGCCAGGTGGTGCGGGAGCCCACAGCCGTGCCAGGCTGGGCACAACAAAAGCCGGGGTTCTGGGGAGGGCTGGGCGGCGCGGGAGGAGGGTTGCTGGGAGCGCCCGGCCTGCACTGGCCGCCAGCCACCGAGAGGAGGAGCAGAGGATCCTCGGAGCGCAATAAAACGGCGGCTCGGCCCGAGCCCGCAGCAAACACAGCCATAGAAGGCAGCGGAGGAGCCGAGCCGGGCTGCGCTCGCTCGCCGCCCCCCAGCCTCTTTCTTCTCCGCTGGGTGCACTGCCCCGCGCTCTCCCCTCGCCGCTTCCCCCCCTAGACAAAGAGGACAGAAAGTTTGCGCGGGGGAGCGGGCCAGGTGAGGAGGGGCGTGCCCGGCCCCCCAGCCCGCGCCACAGCAGCCGGACACAGGCCCCCTGCGCGCCATGGGCGCCGCGGCCCGCAGCCTTCGCCTGGCGCTCGGCCTCCTGCTGCTGGCCACGCTGCTGCGCCCGGCCGACGCCTGCAGCTGCTCCCCGGTGCACCCGCAACAGGCGTTTTGCAATGCAGACGTAGGTAAGCGGCTGTACCCGGTTCGCGCGGCCCACCACCCTGCCGGTGCAGCTGGCTGGGGCTCCCTCTGCCATCCTGCAACTGAACGCCCCAAGCGCACTTCTCCCTCCCCCCCCCGTCTCCCCCACTCCCCGTTTCTCTTTCTTTCCCTCTCTGAGCTGGGGGATGCTTGGCGACCTCAAAATTCCACCGAAATTCCGCAGCAGCTCCGGCCCCGGGAAAGGGAGCCAGGGAACGCTTGGGTGTTGGCAGGCGGCCTCCCTGGGATGCCAGTGCTGGGGGCGGGGAGTAGGGGACACGCGGGGGTGCAGTGGCTAAAGGACTGGAAACCCCGGGAAGAAACTTCCACAGGTGAAGGGGTGGCTGTGTGAGGAGGGCTTCTCTGCAACCATTTGGGAGTTGTTGCGTTTAGCAGGGCAGAATGGAAGCCCCTGCGCAGATCCCGTGAGCTCAGAGGGACGGAGGAAGGCTGCTAGAGTCCAGTTCCCTGCTGCCTGTCCCCTGGAAGGCCCCACCGACAGGGCCAGGCAGGGTCCAGAGCTGAGTATTTGCTGCTGTTGACTCCCCCCCACACACACACACAATGTACACACACACACACACACACACACACACACACACACCACACACACACACACACACACACACACACACACACACACACACACGCCCGCGTGCCCGTGAGGAGGGGGGCGACTTGGTGATTATGGGGTTCACGGGACTGTATGGCTGTTTTGGTTGCCCAGCATATATGTTGCCTGCAGGACTCCTTGACCCAAAGGTTGGGTACTAACAAGCCAGATAGGAGGGACATAGATAGCAGTTATGTGGGCCTGGAAAAGCTGGTAAACGTGGGAAGCTCCACTTGGAGTTGATCTCCTGGAGGCCTCTCCGACACTGGGCAAACTCCAGCAGGTGAGGCTCCCATCCCACCTTCCCTGTGGTTTTGGCTTTTATGTCCCATCCTGTGCCCCTCTCCCAAACAGACTGAAGCCACAGTGCCTCTGTTTCTCCAGGCATCAGAAATGCCCCCTTGATGCCCTTTCCTGTGGCTTCTTGCCCCACCCTGGTTAGCTCTTTGGAGGGTGTTTAGTCGACACTATCTACGGGGCTATCTAACTCAGCCTATCTGGGCATAGCTGATCCATGGTGGTGTGTGTGTATGTGTGTGTGTATGTGTGTGTGTGTGTAGTGGTTTGCAAATGCAGTCAGATTGGGGGGGATGAGATCTTTTGTCCTGTTTAGCTTGGACAAACTGCAGAATTCGGGGTTGAAGAAGCAGCCCCTTCCAATGAGGGACCCCTTTGGGAGTACAGGCATGTAAGGCCCCTTTGTAGGGGTCTCACTTCTGATTAGCAAGTTGTGAGGAACTCAGAGAATAGCAGCACGAAGGACTTGGGGGGAGGGGCTGGTCACAGGGGCCGGGGCAGGGTCGGGGGAGCCCACACTGCTAGCTGCAAGTTGGGGGATACTTAGAAAGACTCTTCTGCCTTTGCCCACCCAAGGCAGCGCCAGGCCAGGCGCTGCACTAGTCTGGTCTGCATCAGACGTCTGAGGCTCTTTTCAGTGCCTAGAGACCTCTTCCTGCCTGCACACTGCTCTCTTCTGCCTAGATTTCCCAGCATTGGCATCCAAAGAGTGGCATCTAAGTCACCACGAAGCCAAGGCTTTGCACTCATCCCAGCAGGGGCTCCGTCCCGTGGCAGAGCTGTCTCCTGTGGCTGCTATGACAGATGACCACAAATAGGTGCCCCAAAGCAATGGAACTGACCGTCTCATGGTCCAGAAGTTCCGAAGCCTGAAATCCCGATACTGGCATGGCTGGCTCCTTTTGGGGGTCTGAGGGAGGGCCTGGCCCCAGGCCTCCCCCCCATTGTGGAGGGGGGTACTCCTGATACACCTTAGTGGTCTTGGGGGCATGGTGGATGAATCCCTTCCCTTCTTGTCTGTGTATGGCTCTGCCACCTCTTAGAAGGACACAAGCCATTGGATTCGGTGTCCGCTTGAACCTGGTTTGATTTGATTACATCAGCAGAGACATCCCAATAGGGTTATAGTCGCAGATTCTGGCTGTTTATAACCCTGTAGGAGGGGCACTGTCCACTCCTCACAGCCTGGGGGTTCTGTGTTAGACCTACCCACCCCCTCTAGGATTGACCAGCTTGGTCTAAAAAGTGGCTGACACCCTAGGGTGGGGGAACTGCACCAAACCATGTCAGTATTGGCCTGCAGGGTTCTGTCCTCCTGGAAGTGACAGATTTGTGTCTTGCTCAGAGCGGCTTCTCAGTCTGGCCAGGGTCAGAACTGCCATTGCTCTCTCTTGAGTTCCCAAGCTGATACTGAAGGCCTGGCCCAGACTTGAGCTTCTGTAGTTGTCAAAGCACCTCAGATTTTGTACATTGAGAACCATGAGCCAGGAGCCTGGAGAGGGTGCACATCGGGGGTTAACAAAGGTTAGCTTTTCCTGTGGCCGCTGTGTGCACACAGCCTGGCTGACTGGCTCAATATCTGCCTGGGAACGGATTCCTGGGAGGGATCTCTCTGCCAATGGCAGGTCTGGAGCTATGGTGGGCAAAGAGAATTGTGACACTTCTTATGGAGGGGGTAGGAGATGGCCTGGCCCACCCTTGGAATGCCCGGTCTCTGCGCTTTCAGATCAGGACATATCCTAGCGCTGCTCAGGCACGCTGCTGGTCTGATCCTCTCACCCAATGGAGTCTTTCACCACTTCTGCAAGCCATGGAACCTGGAGTGACCGAATCCGCTGAGCTACTTGGCAGACTGCAGCTACTTTGTCTGCTTTCTGGCATCAAGGGTATTGAGGAACTGGGGAGCGGGGTGGGGGGGAGGCCTGAAGCCATAGTCAAGACCCAAAGGCCAGGTATGGGTCCCAGAGTGATGATGGTGAGGACATGCTGGCTTTCTTTCTTGTTTGTATATGTGTACGCGGTGATGGAGACCAGAGAGGTAGGAGTGGCCACCCCAGAAAGCCTGCAACACATACTTAGTAATGACTCTGTCTTTGTTGACTCCTGTAAAAAGCAAAGCAAGGCGCCACCAGGCCCTGTGAGCCTTGCAGGACTTTGGCGGATGGTGGCTCTCTGAAGAAACTGCAGGTGCAGGTTCTTCCTGGGTCCCCAGGCATGCAGTTTTCATACTAGCCTTGTCTGTTTCAGTGAACAAGTCCAGAGTGGCCGACTCTGCCTTAGAGGGATGTAAGAGAGAATTGAGCTGCTAGGAAGAGGAAAACCGAACACCAGGGCAGGGGACGGTTAGGAGGTATTTCCAGACCCTTGCCAATTGCCAGCAGATGGCCAATGGAAGGTATAAGAAAGTCAGACTTTGTGCAGTTCATGCAAATGATTAACTTAAGTAATAAACTTGCCGAATTCATGGGTAAGCACGTAGCGACTTGAAATGGATTTGCAAATTATAAAGGTAAGAATTCTGATGGCCGCTGAGGAGGGGGCTGTGGGAACACTTTGACTAGTATCCCAGATGGGTGTCTTCTGCTGGGGTGGGTACAGAGTCCGAGTCCCTAGCAGCTCTCCCAGGGTTGGAGCTATAGAGAAATGAAGTGTCAATCAAACAGGCAGGTTGTAAACCCTCCCACACCACATACTGAGCTCAGTGCCAGCCTGGGACCTGCTTAGGTCTCTGAAATTCAAATCTCTTAGTGTGGTGGTGAAGTTCCCTAGCACTGGCCGGCAGATGGGCTGGGTCTCAGCCTTCCTCCACCTCACCTTCATATGGCCTCCAGGTGGCTTTGAGTAAGAACTTTAGATGGGCCTTTAGGTAGGAGAGGCAGCTGCCTGGATCTGGTGGGCATCTTAGCCTAATGACTAAGGCCTTGGACCGCTTGCACTGAAACACATTTGAGACCTGTGTTTCAGGGCTCCAGTAATCTCAAGGAATGAGGAGAGGGAGGGAGAGAGGGAGGGTGGGAGGGAGGGAGGGTAGAGAGAGGGGGAGAGAGAGCAGCAAGGGAAGAAACAAATGGAAGGGGGAGAGTACAGCCATTGGGCAGATGGAGGAGGGGTCCTGCAAGAGCCCTTCCCCAGCCACGGAGCTAGACTCAAACACTTGCAATGCTTGTTCCTCTGCCCCTGGTGCACTTGCATGCCTGGGACCAGGCAGCCCATGGCTGCATTTCTCCTGAGGGAGGAAGTGAGACATGGAGGACAGGCAATGTAGAGGACACAGACTGGAAAAGAATGCTCCAGGCGTGGCTAAGCGCACCCTTGATGGTGTCAAGAGTGAGCATCATTGGTGGATGGGTTGGATGGAGGTGAGAGCATTGTAGTTGCACAGTGGTTGAGGAGGAGGCAGGAAGTGGCTGGTACAGATTGAGGTCAAGTGTTGTCCCTTTGACTGGTCACAGTGGACCCACAGCAAGTCCCTGAGGACATGAAGGCCATGGATTGGTAGCTGGAGTCATCAACATCTGGGACCTTAAGACCTGGGTGTGGTCATTGGGATTTTTAAGACTGTCCAGGCAATTCCACTGGAGTTCTGCCCACGCTGGTGCCGAGCAATGGGGTCCCCAGGACAGTGTGACAGCAGCAGAGGTTAGAGATAGAGATGGAGTGATGAGCGTCGTGTTTGCTCAGATGCCATGTTTAATGACGACCTATCCAGTGAGAGTGCCTGGCCAGGGTCTTAGTTTGGTTGCCCAGTATGCAGAAGAGCAGTGGAGCCTGTTCCCAGGTGTGCAGAGGGGAGTCCAGCAGATGAGATGCCTAAGATGCCAGGAGGAGAGTTGGTCAAAGGATGGGGAGGAAGGTAGATTTCTAGACCAAGCATGACCAAGATGCTCTGTGCCAGGAGAGGCTGCAGCGTAGAGCCAGCACACGCGGTCCTAAACCCTTTGGAACACAGACCCCTGAAGACCCCTCTCACCCCCCAGTCTGAGCTGTCCCAGCCGGGTGGGTCTCCATCATTGCTCGGATGTTGAGGAGCAGAAGGGATAGATAGTATAGGACTCCCACAAAGTGAGGTGCTCCCTGGCGGGCTGTGTCAGAGGACTATGTTAAAGCTTTGGGGTCCCTGATAAGGCAGACTGGGAACATATTCTATCATGCAAATTGAGGGGTAGCTTTTTTCGAGACAGGTTTTCTCTGTGTAGTCCTGGCTGTCCTGGGACTCAACTCTGTAAACCAAGCCTGCCTCGAAGTCAGAGGTCTGCCTGTTTCTGCCTCCTGAGTGCTGGGACCAAAGGGGTGCGCCACCACCACCCTGTGAGGGGTAGCTTTATGAAGAGGCGTCTGTATAAGTGGATGTCTTGGAGGGGGAGCCCTTCCTTGGTCAACTGCTGCTGCTTTCTACTTATCTTGATCAGAGCT
>NC_048600.1:130795384-130903155 GCF_003668045.3 Cricetulus griseus | reverse complement strand
GAGTGATGGCCAGAGACCAGCTCCGTGACCTTGGACTTGAGTCCCTGCCTCCAGCCCCTTTTCTGAAACAGAGACAGTAATTCACTCACGTCTCTCTTAGGTTATGGGTGAAGGAGGAGGACAGAGGGTAACGGCTCTGGAGCAGAGAGAGCATACTGGTGGTGGCAGCCAGGCCATTAATTTCTGTGCCCAACACTTAGCTGGACTTGCCAACACTGAGGGCTGAGATGCAGGTATCACATAGTAGGGGGAGAAACCTGATGGAGGTAAGCCAGGCCGCCACTGAAGGGAAGGCTGGTGATAGTGACCGCCCGTGACAGCAGCTGTTGGGGAAGCAGCATGTGCTGGAAGACACACACCCCTGCTTCCCGCTGTTCATCTATGTCATTCTCTTTGTCATCCCCATTTTGCATATGATTAACTATGAGGCTCTGGGCTGGCAGAGTGGCTCAGTGATAAAGGACCTTTGCACACAAACCTGGCAACCTGAGTTCAAGGCCCGGGATCCATGTAAAGGTAGGAGTGAACTAACTCACCAAAAGTTGTCCTCTGACACACACATGTGTATGCACACGGTAATGATAAAGATAAAAGAGAAAGAAAGAAAGAAAGAAAGAAAGAAAGAAAGAAAGAAAGAGAAAGAAAGAAATAGAAAACGAAAAAGAGAAAGAACAAGAAAGAGAGAGAAAGAAAGAAAAAGAATGAAAAAGAGAAAGAACAAGAAAGAGAGAGAAAGGAAGGAAGGAAGGAAGGAAGGAAGGAAGGAAGGAAGGAAGGGAGGAAGGAAGCAAGCGAAAGAAAGATCCCTAAGACCCAGGCTAACAAAGGAGGGAACTTATGGCTCTTTGGGTAGGAGATGGCTGGATAGGAAGAAGTTCCAAGCCAGGCAATGGTGGCGCACGCCTTTAATCCCAACACTCGGGAGGCAGAGGCAGACAGATCTTTGTGAGTTTGAGGCCAGCCTGGTCTACAAAGTGAGTTCCAGGACAGCCAAGGCTACACAGAGAAGCTCTGTCTCAAAAAACGTTTAAAAAGGAAGATGCTCAAGAGGAGTGTTTCTGGATTGGTGCCAATCTGTACCTACATTGCCTTGGAGCGGTCCCAGGGAGCAGGCTGCGGTTCCATGAATGGTTCATGCCGCCATGAAGGAGGGGCAGAGTGCTGAGTGGCAGATGCCTCTGTGAGGCTTGCCTGCCTGCTTGTTGGCAGAGAGTTGAATGTGGGCTCAGTTGTTTGCTGTGGGACAGATTCGTATCTCTGATCCAGAAACAGATCCAGAGTGTGTCAGCTCTACAAGCCATACATTTTAGCCATAGTATGGAGTGGGCACCCAGGTCAAAAAACCCGAGAGTTCTGCCACCTGACCTGGACCACAAAGTCATTCTTCAGTGATGGGGTCCTAAGTGGGAGGGACAGGAAATGAGAAGGTGAAGAATGCAGGAAGCTGGGGTTGTGAGGTCTTGCACAAGCTGTGTCTTATGCCCAGCGAGTTTATTGTGAAGTACAGCATCTTAGATACTATTTGGGGGTGTGTGGGGGAATGGGACAGTGTCAGCGGAAAGCTATCATGCAATGAGACGTAGCAAGGGAATCAAACAGTGTTGCACAAGGGGAACACATGACATGTACACAGCAGCCTTGGGACCGATAAGTCCAATCTCACCATGAGAAGAATTGGGTTCTTTCTCAGGATTTGAAGTGGAGCTCCCCCAGGGCCCTGGCCCCAAGCCCTCACTGGCCCTGCCAAGCATATTCCTGGTTTTAGATAGGGAACTACGTTCCTTCTCTACACAGCAAGGACTCAGGGAAAGCCTTGGATCAACCCAGCCTGAGGGTGGAACCCCACCATTACACAAGTGGGCAGCTGGCTCCTACCCTGGTTTATGGAGGCAGCTGCTGAACTGTTAAATCTGCTGACAGTCTCCTGGCTTTTTTTCTTAAAAGTGTGTGTGTGTGTACATACGTGCACTGCAGAGGACAACGTTCAAGAGGTTGAGCTCTCCTCCTTCCATCATGGATTGTGTTCTAGACATTACCTTGAGACAATTGTATTTCTCTGACTCTGGCAAAGGCTCAGCATTATTCATTATTGAGGTGTGATTCGTGCACCATACCAATCTCCCCATTGAAGTGTGCAATTCATGGGGGCTGGAGAGATGGCTGGAGGGTTAAGAGTGCTGACTGCTCTTCCAAAGGACCTGGGTTTGCTTCCCAGTGTCTATGTCAGATGACTCACAACTGCCTGTAACTCTAGCTCCAGGGGATCCTGTGCCCCCTTCTGGCCTCTGTGGGTCCTGCACTCACATGCCCATGCACACATACATACACATGAGTATTTAAAGCATGTGCTCTAGTGTTTTTTATCTGATCCCAAGACCCTTCCAAGGTGACCCCTGTCTAGTTCACAACACCCAGAGAAAAAGTGACCTCATCTGAGGCTTCCAGGGTAGCCTCAGGTTGTGCCTTTTTCCACATGAGCTGGTTCTTCCCTGTGTATGTCTGGCACTGCACCAGGACACATTGCTGTCTCACTGGTGTGACTCAGCCCCACAGAAGGCAGCTACATCCTGACACTTTCCTGGCCTCTTTCTGTGGTTGATAAAATGACTCCCATGGCTGGACAGACCACCCATTGCAAATAAGGCTTTATGGAGATTGGGCATTGTCTGTGTCTGTATTATAGGACGACAGTGGGGGCTGGATGGATATGACACAAGTCGTTTGTAACCCTCACGGCCTGCTGAGTCCTCAACAGTCTGTCCTTTGTAGAAAATTCTTTCTGTCCTTGGCCTCTGTGACACTGGGGCAGGTTTGTGGTTTGTGTGCTATGGTAGTTTTCATCTGGTTACCTGCTCTGTCATTTCCAGAAGCAAGCAGGATGACTTGCGAAGGAATGGGGGGCATTCTTCAAAGTGCCCTGAAGTTGCAGTAAGGCCCCCAACCTGCCCTGGGCTCCTAGGGGAGAATAGGCGAAGGGTGTGGGGGAAGCTTCATGGCAAAAGCCTGGTTCTCCATTCAGGTTTCCCTGTGGGTATAGACCCCAGGGGTCTTGTCAGTGTGTCTTGAGGGTCAGCATATGGCTTGAAACATTATTTGTCCCCTTTCCAACCTGTGGTTGCAGGTGGCTCTGTCTTTCCTGGAACCCTGTTGGAGTTTAACCACCTTCTGTAGACTTATTGTGGCAGAAGCAGCCTTTGCCAGGCACCTCTGGTTATAACAGACACCTGATTAGGACAATGGCCAGCTGGTTCTTAACTAAGGCAGAAGGAGGTGTCTGGAGAGGCCTCTGGCTTCACAGCCCCATAGCTGAGTCCCTACTCTGTTTCCTCTTCTATGGCAGCAGGCTGGTGCCTGTCTAACCATCCCTGAAAATATAGTAAGGAAGGTGCTGATGAGTTAAGTTCCAAAAGGCAATGGTAAGATGTCCTGATGGGTTCCACAGCTGTCAGCCCCTCTGTCTCCTTCCAGGAGTCTCAACTCCTGAGAAACCTGTGGCTTCTGCCCAGGAGCTATAGGGACAGCAGTGTCATAAGAGGCCATCTCCCCATCATGCTGAGGATGGGAGCACCTGGTGACCCCTTTTCCCTCAGGGACACTTGAACTTGGCTTCTTTCGACTCCACCTTCAGAAGATGGAGCAGGAAGGTCTGTGACTTGTCCAAGGTCACCAGTACAGTGGCAGTGCCAGGAGTCCCTGGAGACTCAACAGGAGCAAGTTCCCGGCTTTGGATATAAGGGTGCTATTCCTTGGAGGGGGTAGGAGGCTGGGTGTCCTTGTGGAGGCTTGGTGACAAAGATGTTGTGTCTCAATGTACGCCTTCTGGAGTCTCCCATGGGCGTGCTGGCAGAGCAGTCAGGATTATAAAAATAGGCCTGTATCCAGGATTTTTTTCTTCTGAGAGAATTGGTAACAGACACCAGTAAGCATTTGGTCACAAGTTTATCCAGTCTTGCTTGTCTGGGGGGAAGGCTAGAAGCCCCCGGATATTGCAGTACCTGGGGTCATAAGTACAGTATCAGGTACCCAGCAGGTAACAGATGATGCTGGTCGTTTGCCTGCTGTGTGGTGCAGGGTGAACTCAGTACCTTCTACGTGAGTGCACTCTGAGCGTTCCTCCCCCAGCCTGGCATGGATGTTTTAAATTAAAATGTAAAAGTGAGGACATATGAGGGAATCAGACTCCTGTTTGCAAGTGCATCTTTTTTTTTTTCATTTTCCTAAAATGGACTTGAATTATACATGTATTTTTTTTAAAGTTAGTTCTTGCTATGATTGTCTAATAACAGGCAGCAATCAACCTGACACCCTCTAGACCTGTCTTGGCCAGTGTGGCCCGTGTTGTTTAGCAGAGTGGATATTTGGGGGGTTTTGGTGGTGGTGGTGGTTTTGTTGTTGTTGGTGGTTTTGTTGTGGTTGGTTTTTTGTTGGTGCTGGCAATGATCCCCATGGGATCCACCTGTTGTCTGGACCTCCCCAGCATAGGGGTTACCAGTGTGTGCCCCTACCTCACTCCAAGCTTTTTACATTCTGCTGGTGATCAAGCATACATCCTCATGCTGACCCAGCAAGCACTTTCTCAAACTGAGCCATTGTCTCCCCAGTCTGCCGGTTGGGTTAATGCACAGCTTGGGGCTCTGGGATCAACCAAGAAGTGTCAGGAGAGCCAAGGTGTGGCAGGGCTGGGTATGGCAATATCACTTTTGTTCCAGAACAGACCTAGAGAGGGTAGTAATGGAAACTACAAGTGATGAGCAGTTAGGGGCAGGTCGAAAGAACCACCTATTAGGAGCCACCTATTAAAGGGGCAGTATATTCTGTATCTAGGAACTTTCCTCTTGCCAAAGAATTGATGGGAGACGGGGGTGGGCGGGGGAGACACAGGAGCCAATCCCAGGGCTGTATTTGTGAGTTCCCCAGAGAGACAGAACCAACAGGGAGAGAAGGCCCAGGGTTTGGTATGGGAACGGCCTCCCACCATGATAGACTGCAAACCACCTCTGCAGAACAGAAAGAGTGAAGAGTGGGGGTGGATGGAGTGAGTCTAGAGGGCAAAGGGCAGGTCCAGGAGCCCTGATGGCTGGAGAAAACAGATGATGCCGCGCCCAAGCAGAGAAAGCAGCTCACTTCTTCTGAGTCCTCAAGTTTGCTTAGTGTAGCCCATAAAGTCCTGATTCGGAGCTAATCGTGTCCAGAAATAGCTCTGGATTAACCAGCTTGCTGGGTGTCCCTTTGCTCACTAACTAGCTGGGTGTCCCTTAGCTCATCAAGTTGTCATAGAAAATAAACCATCACAGGGATGTGAGAAAAGGGAACAGAAAAACGGAGGGCGTTTGGTGGAGACAGTCCTCCTGAGGGGATGACGCGTGCATCGGCCCAAGTCAGTGGTCAGTAGCCCCTCCCAGAGCTTGTCCAACCCAGTCAAAGCCCTGGGTTCCAGGGTTAGTTCTCGGAGGCCAGTGCTCTCCGAGAGTCCCACTCCTCAGCCTTCTCTGCAGCTCACTTTTCCTCCATAGAAGAAACGTTTGACGCTTTATCAAAGCCATATTCCGCAAACTCAACCTCTCAGCGGTCCCATTTTCAGAGGATGCTCCAACCCTAGAAATGCGGCCAAGCATGTCTGACTTTGCATTCTGTAGGGTTATGAGTGACAGAGGGGCTGGAGTCATCCTTCTTTGCCTGCCTCAGTCAGAATCCCAGAGCTGTTGGGAAGTAGCCCATATTCCCTCTGCCCAAGTCCAGCTAGCCTCTGTCTCTATGGGACAAGGTATGGGAAGCATTTGTCCTTGAGACTTGAAGTATGTCTTAGACAGACAGGGTGGAGAGCACCACCTGAGGCTGGGCGAGGGAGGGTGTCCTCCACGCCACGGTGGCTGTGACCTGAGAGTTTCTTTATGGCATGGCCTCTGTGTGTCAAAACCTTCAAAAAGCTCTTGCCCCAGCCACTTCAGACAAATGTGTGATTGCTTTTCTCACCTGAAACTTTGTCCTCTGACTGGCCTCACCCTGCGCTGATGTCACAGCACAACAGCTCTGCTGTTCCCATGACAACAGTCTCCCATAGTTAACCAGCCAGGGCAGAGCCTGGGCTGCTGGCAGAGGTGGGGAGTGGTGATTCCAGCTAACCTGAGCCAGTGACCCCTGAGACCCCACGTGGACCACCTTAGGACAAGATTGTAAGATTGCAGTGTCTGCCCCTTCTTCTCTGGGAGGGGGGTTCATTTGGTACCCAGCTGTTTGGGGAGAACGGATGCCCAGGCCAAGTTCTGATGCAGGGTTAGAAGTTCCTGTCTTGTAAGGAAGACTAGTGGGGGCCAGGGCCTGGGGAGACTCTGCAGCTGCCTTGAGAAGCAGGAGGGATGTCATGACTGAACAAGAGTGGCAGCTGGTGTGGGTGCCCTGACCTGGCTTTGGCGAGCATCACCCCTACACCTAGTAAAGTACCAGCTGGATTAGCTGTAAGTGCCCCTCTTGGTTGGTGGATGTCTGGACCCTGAGGTCGGAGGTCAGCTTGCTACAAGATTGTCTTTGGAAATATGAGCTTGTCCTTCAACCCCTTAGCTGGCTGCCCAGCTGTCTTAGTCTGGTAGAGCCCATCTGGTCCTGGTGGAGGACGAGGAGATGGTAAAATGTCAGTATGTAGCCCTGCCCCCAGGATTGGGGTGAAAACCTGCTATGAACTTGGGCAGGGCTTAGTTCCACCATGCCCATCCCTAGGGGACTTGCTGGCACTTCTACTCCAACACCCAGCCCAGCAGCTTTAGGAACCTTAGGCCAGGCAACACACTGTGTCATACAAGCAAGAACTCCCAGAAATGGGGTTAAAAACATTTCTGATGTTTATTTCACCTGGGCTTGGCTTGGATGCCTCCAGGGATGGTTGTCTCACTGCCTACCCAATGATTTCAAGACAGCCCTGTGGAGAGTGTTTCCTTTCGCCCGGCCAACTCCAGCGTCCCTGTAATGTGCCCTCAGTGGTCTGGCTCAGTCACCAGGAGACATACACAGTAAGTAGTACCTGGTCCCAACATGACTGGCTGAGCATCTGGGTGGTCCTTACAGTACTGGGAGAGGCTGCCATCACACACTTCACAGATGAGGGACTGAAGTAGCGGCATTCAGGCCCTTTCCCAGGACACACAGCATACCGCCAGTGCTCCTCCGCACTCTTCAGCCTGTGGAGGCCTCTGCTTTTGTCACTGTCCTTCTGAGGTCTTTGTTGGTGTCACCTACTCCCGCCCTGCTTTCCGCCTAATCTAGATCCTTCCCACCTGGTTCCCCTTGCTCTTCCAACCCTTCATCCAGCTGTCCTTCCTCAGCTCCTGTTTCTCTGTGTAGCCCTGGCTGTCCTAGAACTCACTGTGTAGACAAGGCTGGCGATCCTTCCTGTCTCTGCCTCTAGAATGCTGGGATTAAAAGCGTGTGCCACCATGGCTGGTTCTCATTGCTCCTTTGATTTGATTGTCTGTTGGTTTTGTAAGTGCCAGAGGTCCACATCAGGTATCTTCCTTGTTTGCGTTCTACCAAACATTTTGAGACAGGGTCTCTCACTGAACCTGGAGCTCACCAATTTGGATACACTGGCTGGCCTGTGGGTTCCAGGGAATCTACCTATTGGTCTCTGGCTCTCCTACGCCGGTCGCAGGGATGAGTTGCTGTGCCCAGCTACTTTACTTGGGTGCCAGAGACCACACTTAGGTCTTCATGCTCATACAGCAAGAGCTTTGCTGACCGAGCCACCTTCTCAGTCCCTCTTGTGTCTTTCATTGCCATCTTGTGACCTTGTCGAATGGCCATTCAGAGACACTTCTTATGCCTTCAAAATCACCGACTCACGTCTGCCCATCATCTTCCTATACCTTGACTGTTGTTTCTAATCTTAGATGTTGGCTGAGTTGATCCAGGGGCCATCATCAGGGGCAGAGGCCATCTCTTTTGCTGCTGAGGTGTCCTGGCTGCAGACACAGGACACAGAAGCACTACCACCACGTTGTCCCCGTCTTTCCCTCTGTGTCCAAGGCTGTCCAGGGCTGCCTGTCTGTCTAGGCTGTCCATCACAGAGTTAGATTCTTCTCTGACTGCAGATAGACATCATACCGGTTCTTTGGGTGGCTGTGTGGCTCCCAGCCACAGGCAGTGCTTTGGCTTTCCAAACCTCTACACTCTGATTGCTGAATTTGGTGAGATTTGGATGCATTCCTGTTGCATCTGGTCCTGTCAGATTTGGCTAGGAATACAATCTGTTGAAAAATGTTGGGATATGGGCCTGGTGGCACAAGACCTAGCCCTGGAGAGGTGGAGGCAGGAGGATCACAAATTACAGACTAGCCTGTGGTGAGACCCAGTCTCAACAAAACCACACAAGAGCCGTCTAAGCTGGAGCCTGGCAGCTGATTTTCTGTCTTACTTGTGGGTCATCAGCACCCCATAGGTGGTGTGTTTTAGGACTGTGAGCTTACAGTCAAAAGCTTGGGTTGCTGACACCAGCTAGGCCCACTGGTCCCTATACTGTTTGCTTTTATGTCAGATTCAACTGCTAGATGTTTGTTCCTGTAGTGCTAGGCTTCTGTAAAAGAGGTAGAGGGTGGGCATCTGGAGAGATGGCTTGGTGGTTGGGAGCACTGGCTGCTCTTCTAGAGGACCCAGATCCAACTCCTAGCACCCACATGGCAACTCACAACTATCTGTAACTCCAGTTCCACGGTATCTGAAATCTTCATACAGACATGCATGCAGGCAAAACACCAATGCACATAAAATAAAAATTAAAAAAAAAAGAGGTAGGGGGGAAGTTATAGCCAGCATTTAGATAGGGTTGCAGCAGCTACAAAAAACTGACTTACTAAGGCCACATTATGTTGGGGGTCACTTAGTTTAAGAAAACCCTGTTCTTTGTGTCTTAAGAATTCTTCAGGGTCCCCTGTGTTGTCCCAAGGAACCAAAGAAAACAGTGTTGCTTTGCAAAGAGTGAGCTGTGCATGCTGTGTGCCAATCACTCACACGTGACCCAGCACTGTCAGATTGCATGCATGAGATTGCAAGGCTGAGCTGCATAGAAATGTTCCCCCCAGCTGATGTCAGTAACCTATAACTGTCTCTATGTTTCCAAAAAATGTTGATGTCTGAGTCCTGAGTGTGCAGGCTGTTGAAGAGCTACCGTTGCTGGGTGTCCCAGGGAGGGGAGTTGCAGGAGTTTGCAATACAGATGGAGAAGGCGAGGGCATGTCTAGCTCAAGAACACACACGGGCACAGTTAAGGTTCTGGGCAGCAGTGGACATTGGGGCTGGAGCTGGTGGGACGCATGACGTGACCCTGCTGCTGTCCTACAGGCTGGGGTAGCAATCTCCCTAGGGTAGAGCCTGTTGGCTGTGGATGGTATATGGAGACTTGATGGTCAGGACAACAGGGGACCAGTGTAGGCTGGCTCGGTGTGCTGTAGTTGGGGAGGGTGCAGGCAGAGAGGTGGGTGGGAGACAGAAAGGCTTGTAAGAAATCCTAGGGGCTCAGCTGCTTTGGGGGGAGGGAGAGAGCCAAGGCCGCCTGTTGAAAGACAGCAGGTGGAACATTGGGTCAACTCAGAGGCACTGCTGTGTCTCATAGAAACACCCAGAAAGCTCACAAGCTCGTCTCAGGCCTCAGCAACCAGGAAACAGATGCAGCCCAGATGAAAGCTGATGTTCATCTTGGAGGTAGCTCCTGCTCCTGCAGGTTAGGGACCTGGACCTGAGTCTGTCTGCTGAGATCTGGACTGGATGGCCTTAGGCAAGTTACTTAACCTCTCTGGGTCTCAGCTCCCCCAAAGTGCGTCTCCAGACAGATGAGGAGATATGTGTGAAGCCTGGGAGTGACAGGAAGTCATCCCACTTTATGGCTTTGTGATTATTGACGCTGAGTTCACCCAGCTAGTTCCCCTTGGCCCTGTCTTCACAAGCATCACCTGGCCTGAGTAAGCATCTCTAAAAGGGGACCATGGCACATGCGTCCATGGTCCCCCGGCATCCCTAGAGGTAGTAGCTCTCGGCTGTTGTTGACTTGTGTCTGTGGAAGGCAGTGGTATATGCTGTGCTCACTATTTAGTGAGTGTTCATGTCATGTTAATTGTCACCTACAATGGGAGGGTTTATCCCTGTAGCCACTGTGTAGCTCCAAGTAGGAAGGTGTGTCAGCATTGTCACAACAGACCCCAGCAAGTAGAGGGCCTGATGGCCACTATTTAACTGTGTGACTGTTCTTGTAGATGTGGAGTAGGCAGACCTGGGCATCCACATGGTGCGGGCAATATGATAATTCTGCATAGTGAGACAGACCTTACACAGGTCAGTTGCAGGACCCCATGTCCTGCTACCAGGATCAGGCTGGCAGGCATGAGGCCATCTTAAGGCTCCTTATGTGGTTTCTCATTATATTACTTTGGTTCTGATTTCATTGGGGCCAGCATGGGGCGTTCCTCTACCCAACTGCCCAAAGGCATTGTGTTCTCTTCCATGCAGCTGTGGCTGAACCCCCTTGGCTCAGGTGTGCGCTGCTGGTGACCATAGATGACACTTGGGAACTTATTGGTGGGGGCAACAGGTGAACAACAGGAGCTTCTCTCCAGCCATCTCAGGCTCAGCAAGGACCCTCCATGAATCCAGGGGGAGTCCTATCTTCTGTTCACAGGATAGGATGGGAGAGGAGCTTGGGAAAGAGCAGAAAGGCACTGAATATGTGGTGGGCAGTTGTCATGGCCCATGGATTCATGAACTATGGAGCTAGCTCTAACGTTTCAAAGCTTATCCCAAAGGTTTCTCCATGAGGATGAGGGTCACTGACTGAGACGGTGAGGTGGGGGGGGCACCACTGATTGGCAGAGACATGGCATGTCTCAGTGATTGTCACCTGTTCGAATGTATGGGAGCCAGAAGCTCCAGGCTCAGAAACAGACTTCAAACCTTAGGTGGGATTGGTGCCATCCAAGAGACAGTAACAGCAACACAGACCCTCCCCGCCCACTGCAACACCCCTGCGGCTATTCCCTGTGTAGGTAAAGCTCCGGATTTGGTATGCAATGCATATTTACACCCAGCTGCTCTGGGATCTGAGTCATCCAGCCCCTCTGAGCTCCCATTTCTCCTGGCTGAAGAGTGGTAATTCCAGGTCACTCAACCGACCTAGACAGACTCAGAGGAACTGCCAGACCTCACCCCCACCAGGGTGCAGGGTTCCCATTTCCCTGTCTCCTCCTGATTGTAGCCACCCTCCAGGGCGTAAAGCAGTAACAGCCTGCTTTTCTCTGGTGCATGCCGCTCTTGGCCATCTTTTCATGCGCGCTGTCTTAGCCACGCATCTGTCTTCTTTGGTGAAGTGCCTATCTGTATCTTTTTCTTTCAAAAAGATTATTTTTAATTATGTTGTGGCAGGAGTGGGATGGGGACGTGTGGGAAGGGGGCTGGGTGGGGGATGGTGGAGGATGGAAGATAGGGTGGGTGGGGAGTAGGGGTAAGGTGGCGAGATGTGCACGTGACCCATGGAGGCCAGAGGTGTCAGATCTTTGGAGCTGGAGTTACAGCTATTGTGAGCCACCCCAACATGCGTGCTGGGAATCGAACCCAGGTCCTCTGGAAGAGCGGTCTTGGTGCTAAACCATCTCTCCAGTTCTATTTGTATCTCTTAAAAATATTTCTTGTGTTATTTTTGTGGGTCTATGAATGGGCATATGCCTCGGCGTGTATGCAGAGTGAGAGGACGACTCGCGGCTTTGGTGCTTTTCTTCCTGGGACCCTGGGGATTGAACTCAAGCTGTCAGGCTTACATATCGAGCTCTTTTAGCTGCAGAGCCATCTTGCTGCAGCTTCCTTTACAGTTAGGTTGTCTTCTTACGGAGCTGTTCAAGTGTTGTGGACGAGAGTCTCTTCCTGGATCTGTGGCCTTGAAAACCTCGGCTTCTGCAGAAGAAGGTGTCTCCTAACACGCTGCTTTCCTTCTCGTGGCGTCATCAGCATCTTTAACTGCCTGGTTTTTTCCTGGTACATCTAAGAAATCTTGGCCTCAGCCAGGGCCGTGTGTGTGTGTGTGTGTGTGTGTGTGTGTGTGTGTGTGTGTGTGTGTGTGCGCGCATGTGTGTGTACACTTGTTTTTCTTCTAAACATTTATATTTTTAGACCTGGCATTAGGTCTCTGCAGGATTGACTGTGAGTTTGGTTTTTTTATACGGTGTGTGGAAAAGGTGTGGGTCTCTCTCCTTTGAGTGTGAATACCATTTGTTAACCATTTGTTAAGAAGAAGGAGAAGAAGGAGAAGAAGAAGAAGGAGACAACTTTTCCCCACACTGGGCCCTGAGTTGAGGGTCCCGGCTTCCTTTCATTCTCTTTTGGCCACCATGGTTGTTGGCTGACTGGTGGGTATAATATCAGTGGCTGTTTTAAGAAACTGTTTCTAATTGCCTGGTCTGGAGCAAGGCGCTTTCACAAAGTTATATGTGTCCATGTCAGTGATTGTGTGACTGGCCATGGCTGGCCAAAGGCCTTTTGATCTACCCAGTCAGAGAGGGCCTGTTAGCTTCTTTCCAGCTATGTAATCTGGCTCTTCCCCTTGCGCCTTGCCTTAGTTTCCCCATCTGTGAAATGTGGATGATAATAGCTCTTTACCTCCCAAGGCTACTAGACAAAAAATGGTCTATGCCATGTGTGGCGGTACATGCCTAAAAGCTCAGCACTTGGTGGGGGTGGGGATTGGGGGACAGGACCATTACGAGTTCCAGGTCAACCTGGACTCTATAGGGAGGAGTCAACAAGGAGCCCCGCATGATGGCTGCCCAGTGCTCAGAGGAGCCTGAACTATGGCATTATCTGTGATGGACACGAGGAACTGTTTCCTGGTTGCCATGATGGACATTGGCTTAAGCTGGTCAGCCTGCATCTATGGGGACTAAAAGAAAGGGAAGGCAGGGGCTCTTGATACAGACCATAGTGTCCAAGAGGCCACGGGACTCTGTCCCCCTTAGGAAGCACAACTTCTCTAGAAAGGCATGGGCTTCTTTCTGATGCCACAGGGACACACAACAGTCCTCTGATAACCTCACGGTGACAAGCTGGGCATCGTGATGCAACATAACATACATGTCTCCTCTGTTTGGTTTGCTTTGGAGCCATGCAGCAAGTATGCACTCATCCCCACACACGCCTGCATATGTCCCTCCCTCCTCCTCAAAGACAGGTACTTAGACTGTGTGCCTGCACCTCTGTTGTATTGGACCCAAGTAACAAGCATGCCTGTCTCTACATATCCCTTTCACACACACCCCTGCTCTTGTGCATACAGGTGTGTAACACAGATGCTTGAGCACGCATCCTTACACACAGGCCCCTGCACACACACTGCTTGCAGGTGCTCCCTCTCTTGCCCCTTCCTCTCTTCACACATAAGCAGCTCTCTCGTTGCAGGCTACATAGCCATAGCTCCCACCCCCTTCCTCAGGGTTGTTCTCACCTGCCCCTTCTGGCAGCCTCCCCCTGAGGTAGAGGGTTCTCACTTTCAGTATGGCTGTCATTTTTTTTTTGTCCTGAGGCCACCCTGTGCCTTTCAGGATGTAGTAACGGTCCTGGCTTGTCCCCAGCCTGATTGATAGTACCTCCTCCCTCCAGTTGTGATGACAAAAGTCATCTCCAGACACTACAGAAGTCCTCTGCAGACACACCTTATGACACAGATGTACCCACAGGCTCTTATCCAAGGTGTTTGGGACAGAAGTCAAGAGTCAGGGAATGGGTGCTAGTAGGCAGGGGCAGAGGGGAGACCTGGTGGATGTGTTTTTGAGTGTACCCTGCATTGAGAATCCCATGTACACTTGTCTCCAGGGCTTTGAACACTTTTCTCCAGCTGTCCAGAGCGGCCTGTGCCCTCCTGGCCTTGTAGGTTTTCTGTGACTCTCTCATCGCTTCTCCGGTTGCCCCAGACCCTGCGACCTCTGCTCCTTGGCTACAGCCACCTTTGCTTGCAAGCATGTCTGCAAAACTAACAGAAATGCAGAGAGACATGGAGCAGTCAACTGAGCTAAGCACCTCTTGTGATGAGGAAGCCTTATTTTTGAGACAGAAGCCTGAACTGATGCAAGTCCAAGACAAGGCTGATGTAACACTGCAACAGTGGAAAGCCCAGCAGCTGCAGCGCCTGGCTAAGGAGCTGAAGGCAGAGTGGCAGGAGGCCCGGCTGCAGCAGTTCAAAGACATGGAACACCTCTATTTAGCCCATCTGTTGGATGAGGCAACAGGGCAGGCCATGGGAAATGACTTCATTGTGGAGGAACACAACCGGAAAGGCTCAGCAAAACACATGAGGACTAAGGAGAGAAACAGAGCACCCTTTAGAGAGAAGAGTCGCCGGGAGGAGCACCCCAGGCAACAACCCAAATCCCGGAAAAAAGCAACGTGCTCAGAGAGACGAGGTACTACCAAAGCCCGGGGCCCAAACCCCAGTGAGAAGGGGAAAGGGAAGCGTGTGTCTTCAAGTAAGAGCACTGGTGGCTACCAACGGGTGAGCAGAGGGCCAGACATCAATCCACTCTTAGCTGGTGCTGGGGAAACTAAGTGGGTGGAGGAAGTACAGAAGGAAATACCCAGGGAGGGGCGGCGACGGATGAGAAGAGGGACATCATACTTTGTTCAGAACATAAATCAGAACTCCAGAGACCAGAGTCTGCAGGGCAAAACAGCTGACTTGGAAAAGCCATCGCCTCTCACCTCCACCTTCAGACAGGAGGCCACATCGCCTGTCATCTCCTCCTTCAGACAGGAGGCCACATCGCCTGTCACCTCCTCCTTCAGACAGGAGGCCACATCGCCTGTCATCTCCTCCTTCAGACAGGAGGCCACATCGCCTCTCAGCTCCTCCTTCAGACAGGAGGCCACATCGCCTCTCAGCTCCACCTTCAGACAGGAGGCCACATCGCCTCTCAGCTCCACCTTCAGACAGGAGGCCACATCCCAGGGGGCGCCGTCCAAGTACAGCGATAAGAATCAGTGGCACAAAGACATTGAGTCTGCTTTCGAAGAATTGTTTAACACAAATAGAAAGCTGAAGAATCACCTGAATTTGCACCTCGAACAGAAGCTCAAGGTGGACCCCGGTCCAGACAAGCTACAGAGCCCAGCAGAGACTCAGGTTGTGCGCAGCGACACCCCAAGAGAGGCGAATGCAGAGGAGGCAGAAACGATGGCTGAGGAGCCTGGGAGCCCATCAGACATGGTGGCCCATGAAACGTGGTCCAAAACCGATTTGAAACAGTTGCTAGGTGAGACCGAGTACCCTAGGTACCAACAGATGCCAAAGCACCTACCAAAGAGTGAGAGCCTGGTATCTGTCCCTGTGGCAGGAACTTCTAGCAAACAAGACGACGCATTGAAAGACGACGCATTCTCAGGAAGCCCACAGTCAGGACAGGAGCCACCCAAGTCAGCCACCATGGACGAAGAAAGCCTTAAGCCTTACCTGGAGGAACAGGCAAAAGCTGTAGCAAGCTGGATGGCTATGAGGCAAAAGCAGAAGGCAGAGTTGGAGCAAAGAAGGCAAAAGACATTGTTGGAGATGACAGAACACCCTGACATGAGCTTGGAAATTCATTACAAGGCCGAGCTAGAGGAAGAACGCAGGGAACGCAGGAGGTTGCGCTTGGCTCTTCTTAAGACTTCTTATTCCTCTGGGGTCCAGGTCCCAGCCCCTAGCAGAACCATTTCCCTGGACAGCAGCCTTCTCGATGAGGACAAACAGAGCGAGATGATCCGTGACCTTCAGCAGCAGATTTTAGAGCAAAACAAGTTACACAAGCAGTTTTTGGAAAAAGCCAGGAAACGCTTGCAAGAGTTTCAAAAATCATTTTAAAGGCAGACCCACCCGAGATCAATACATTCCTGATGACTGCTATGCCTGTGTGTCTGCCTCTCTTAAGTCTGTTTGTTTGCCATCTTGGCAAACTCCTTCCTGCAGAATCAGAATCCCTGTGGTGTCCAGAGAGCGAATCTAGCTCAAGTTCTGCAGAGTCTGTTTTTATGGGCTGTGGGTACTTAATGGAAACCCCAGGTAAAAATCGTCACTTCAGATGGTTTACCCAAACCCTGGGCTTGCAGGGGTATTCAAGGTCAGACGGGCACAGATTCAAGAGATACATCATGGCTTGCTTGGCCTCTGGCTGAGACAATGTCAGAGCCATTAGCTAAAACCTCTGTCTTTTAGAAGGCACACACACAAAGAGACAAAGCCAACATTGTTTCACAATTTATGCATTCTTAGAACTTTTATGGCTGGGGGCAAGCTAGCCCAGCCCAGCTGGGTGACTCCATCACCCAGTGATGGTGGGGCCAGTGCTGGAGGGTGAAGGTGGGAGGGGGAGACCTGGGTGTTCAGTTTCCTTCTCCTTAGCTTCTTCAAACTCTGAACCAGCAGCCACCTGGATGTGGGGAGCACGTGCCAGGTAGATGGGGGATCACTCTGAACTAGTAGCCACCTGGCTTTGGGGAGCATATACCAGGTAGGCAGTGACCAACATACTTTTCTCTGCAGAGCCTAGAGGGTGAGCGTTGCCAGTCAGCCTCTGGCCACTGCTCAGCTCTACTTTTGCAGCCCCAAAGCAGCTGTGGGAAATCTAGGCTTAGAGCAGGGTAGAGGAGGGTGCATGAGGCTTAGGGTTCAATCCCCAACACTACAGTTGGGGCATTGGTGGGGTGGGAGTGGGGTCTGCCACAGAGGATGTGGTCATGAGTAGGCATACCAAGTAGGATGAGACTTGATTGGCTAAGGCAGAGACTGCTGGCTGTGGCTCCTTGTTAGTTTCTGAGGGTCTTCTCATCTCTTCCCTTCTTCCTCTCATCTTCCTTTCATGGCCCTCTTCCAAAAACCTTGATTGATCATATTTGATCATGACAAATTGGGAATATTGGTCCATAAATGGCCATATTTATCTCCTATGTGTTTTGTAGATAATAGAATGAACAACTGTAAGTGTATCAGCCAAATCCATGACCCAGGTGGTAGGGGGAGCTAAAAGCAGGGTCCGCTGCCGTGTGTCGATTTTCTTTCTTCATCCGTGTGTCCTCCTCAGACACGCTCCTGCTGAACCCTGCAGCGTATAGATGTTGTTGACCACGGCGGGCAGCGGGTCGTGGGTGGTTTCCCATGGGGTTGAGGTCTTAGCCTAGCTCCTGATGTTCAGCCAGGAGTACAGAACCTCTGCTTGCTCCTGTTCACCGTGGCGTATTCTTGTGGGCTTTCAGAGCCTGCCTGGCAGGGTCCCAGCTGTGTTTGTGCCCCTTTCTGAAAAGAGAGCTACGCAGCCAGTGCCTGTGGATCAGGTCTGGCGCTGAGAAGTGCTTTCATAGTCTAACCCCAGCTTTGGCACCAGCTCTTGTTTAGAGCGCTTTTGGAAGCTGCGAATGAAAACGTGCAGCTGGGGTGTGGGCGGGAGGGCTCCGTTTACCACCCCTCTGCTTCCCGTTTGCACCATCTCTCCCGAAAGAGGTCCATCTGCTTGCCTGATATTTTCTTTCATTTATACCGAGTGCCAAACTCTGTCCCCGCCACTGACCCAACTCTGTCCCAGGAGCTAAGCTGTGAACGGCACACGAAGGCCATGCAACTTGTGGCTAGTTGGAAACACAAGCAATGAGTAGCCTGTGTGAGGAGTGCTGGCCAGGGGCTAGGCCTACAGCAAGATGGGAGATACCGACCCTTTGTGGGTTTCTGAGCAACCCAAGCCTGCCCTTCTGCCCACTGCTCATCTGGCTGGACTCTAATAGCTTCCCACAGGGTGTTGAGATTTGCCTTTTGCTTCTCAATCATCATCATACCTTGTTCTCAGCTGGTGCCTGTCAGGTGATGCTCAGTGTTGCATGAACACCCTACAGCATCACCTCTGTCCCGAAGAGTAGAGCAGCTCTTGTGGCATCCCTTGGCTTAAAGCTGCAGTCACAACTGGACCTCACCTCCCAACTTAGTTGGAAGCCACAGCCCAATGAGCAGACACATTGTTTTTGTTTCCATTTACAAAGATGGTATTTGTGGCCCATGTTCTGAGTAAGGAGTCCCTCCTTCCTGGCTACACTGAGCTAAAAGTAGGTGTAGGGATGGGTGTTGAGACATGCTGGAAGGTGACTCATCTCTGCCCGGACAGTAACACCTACACTGTCCCTTGGCAGCAAGCATGAGAAGATGCCCTGTCCTCTCCTACTGTCTTATTGAAGGCTAAAGGGAGATTGTCTAGCCTTGACCCAGGCCAGTGGTGGGGGTGGTAAATCCAATCGCTAGAATCTCCCCCCACAAAAAAAAAGTTTCCCAATGATTCCCTAAGGAGCTGCCATGGCTGCCTCCCACCTCATCCTCAGAGGTTCAGGAGTCTGTGTAGACCCCATTTTCACTCTTCCAATTGCAACTTCTGAGTGGCAATGCAAAGTCTTTGGGTGCAACCTGGAGCCTCCCTAGTCCTCTCCATTCCTCTCACCTGTCAGCCTCCACAGGGAGCAGTGTTCCGTAGTGACAGGAACTAAGTAAGGCTCTGCCACTCTGGGTGCCAGGCAAGGGGTCAACGCTTTGACTGCCCCAGCCTTGACACTATCTCCTCCCCTCATGCCCAACTTCCAGCCATCTCTGTCACCAGCTCTCTCGTTCTTGATGCGAGTATTCATCGGGAGACACTTTTGGCTCCTGTGGTACCATTCAAATCCTTCCTGAAGCATTGGTTCACAGAGACGGCCATGCTGGCCAGGGTCAGGGGATGGTCCCTATTCACACTCCAGTCCTATAAGCTGCCAGTTGACTGAGATGGGGGCGGGGGCAGGACAGCACCACTGAAAGGTGTGTGCAGCTTCAACCCGGAAGCAGGAGAACCCAGGCTCTTTCCATGTACCACCTCAGAGCACTGTGAACCCTAGCGGGGTGTGCTGGATCTTTATTCCTACTGTGGACTGCATTTATCAGAGTCTCCCAACTACATGGACTCAAATCTGGGGCTCACCAAGTGGCAGATAGGCACCATGTTTGCCCACAGGTTGGGGCATGCCCAGAGTGTCCAACAGGCGAGAGGCGCAGGTGTGGTGGATCCCCTTGCCTGCCCTGCTCACTGCCACACTGGCTGAGCCAGTCAGCTATAACCATGGTGATTCCATTGAGTCAGACGTTTGGTTCAGTCACCTCTCCCCACCTAACCCCAGGCACAGGCAGCACCCAAGACGCCATGTCTGTGAGAAGATGGGTTTAGAAATGGGGTGTGGAGTTGGGAGTGGGGCAGGGACCCCCTCTAACCTGCCGTGTCCCTCCAACAAGTAGAACATGACACCAGGTCAGTTCAGACCTCTGAGACCCAACAGGGTCTGGCCTTCAGTCAGTCCAGAGGAGCCCGGTTGGGGAAGCTGCAGGCCCTGAACCATCTGGCTGGGACTTGAGAACTGTCCTGAATGTCCTCCATACTCCATGGCATGGCAGGGGGACACTGGACTAATGAGGGGACAGGGAGTAGGAAGCCATGTCCTGCCATCTCCCTTCAGACATGGTTTATTGACTCTGCTCACAGCCCCGTGCCTTCGTGTCCCACTCGTGGGCAGGGCGTGAGTACTCAGCACTGAAGCCTAGGTCCAAAGGGCCAGTCACCATAGGTTTGCTCTGGGAACCAGTGGATGAAGGAGGGTGCTGCTGGCCCTCTGCAGCAATAGCTGCTGAGCAGAAAGAATCCTGATGCATCTCTGCTGTCTTGTCCCCCAGCCCCTTCCTCAGGGCTGTGTGGAGACGGCTTTCGGGATTGGCAGAGTACCCCAGGGACCTCTCTAGGCTTTCTCTGCCTCCAGCCCTATCAGGCCACTGCCCAGCTTACCCGGGTTTGGGATTTACAGGGCTGAGCTTAGCTTTCTCGAGGCCTTTGGCTCCTTGGCGGAGAAACTGCCGAGCAGCAGCCTCCTCCACAAAGCCACACTGTTCTCAGCAAACCCTCCCAGGAGCGGGATGCATTTTTTTCAAATGATTCAGCAGCACGTGAACATGAACGGGAAGGGCTGAGCTTAAAGCCCTGGCATGAGCTCCTGCTGGTCCACAGCTGGAGAGGGAGGGTGGCAGGGCGTGGGCTCAGTCCCACCGGGCCTAGAGCGAAGAGCCAGGGTCCCGGGGCACAAGGCAGCTGAACCAAGAATGCTGCAGCCTCCTGCTTACTCATGAAGATGTGCCATCGCCCTCCCTGAGAAGAGCCAAAGCAATGGGCAGGAAATGGAGATGGGAAAGCTGGTCTCCATGGAGACGGGCATCTAGCGGACAGCCGCCCTCCTGTGCCTGCTAGCATGCTAGAATCTGAGCGGTGGGCAGGAAGCCTGCTGCTAGGCAGGCCTGGCACGTTCCCAGGCACCAGTCCATGGGTGGTGTGGCCTAGAGCTGAACGCCCTGCAGTCCCCTGGTCATAGCCTTGCAACCCCATTTCCCTCTGCCTCACCCTCAGCCACACCCATCTGCTCGCCTTGGCCTGAGTTGTTAGAGATGAGCAGGTCTTGACCTCATCCTGAGTAGGCTCAGCCCTACCCTAAGGCTGGGGCCCTGTTTGGTTTCACACTCCCCCAAAAGCCCCGTTGCTGCCTGTGATGGGATCGATGATCGGATTTGGGAGTTTCTGTGGGAGGGGCTGGTCTCAGCTGCTGGTGCAAGGAAGCCAAATCCCGCTCACCAGCACCCAGCACGGGACTGCTTTTAATTACCAAATGGCAGCGGCCCCCCTTCCCCGCCCCTTTCCTTTTTATGGAAATGAGAGAAAAGGGATTTGGAGAAGGTCTTTTTCACTAACCCAGAGTGGCTGGGCATGGAAGGGACAAGGCAGGGCAGAGCTCAGTGGATGACCTCACCCATATACAGAGGGAGGGGTCGGCACCATGAGACCAGAGACAGAAGGTAGAGCTGGTGTCCTTGGTACCCGAGGACTTATGGACACCAAACCTGCCTTTGGTTCCTTGGGACACCAGGCTGCTCACCCATGCCTGTACCCCACAAGCTAAGGTGTGGCCTCAAGCCTGGGAGCCAGAGCAGGTTTTAGTGCCCCAGGGCTAAGCCCCAATGTTCATCACCATCACCATCCATGGCGGTGCCTCTGGCTCTGACCAGTTCTGAGGAACAAAGGAGGTCCATCCAAGTCTTCCCCAGGCCCTTTCACTGCTCTTCAAGGACAGCATCCTGGACAATGTAACCATGTGGTGGCAGTTGCCTAGGACAAAGCCAGGAACTGTGTGTGGCTGGTCTTATGTCCCCAGCTGAGGGTGTAGAATTAGGGCAGCAGTGTGGGGGGTTACACCTCCTAAAGTCAGGTAGTCTTTGCTGGCCGGGATGACCAGCTGTGGGTGTTTGCTGTCCACTCTAAGGGGACAAGAAACTGACCCCACTCGCAGTCACAGGGTCTAGTTATGGATGGAATTGGAACTTTGCCACCTGAGTTGAGGGTGTGAATGGCAAAGTATTGTCATGCTGTTTTCTGGGGGCTTAATAGAGTTTATGTGCCCCACAACAGACTGGAAGAAGACACCGGGGCCTCACAGGTTGGGTTGATTCTGGGAGAGAATGATGTTTCTTTTTTAACTGATTGGCATGTAACTCTTCCACGAAAAGAAGAAATGGGGCAGATAACCTTAGGAGGGTTACAACTAGGCCTGAAGCTACTGACGTGCATCTGTGAGACGGGGGTCTCTCTGGGGGGCTCCCCCACCTTGATGTTAGTGGCCTTAAAGTGGTGCAGCTCCCTGTGTCTTTGCTTGACCCCAATCTAGCTACAGCATCAGAGCACTGCCATCCCTTGGCGATCGTTGCTGACAGTGTCTTGGCAAAGGCTCCCATTCTATCTCGTAGTTCCAAGAGGGAGGAACCACCCCCAAATTAACTTCCCATATTTTCTCTAGGACCTTGCTGGGCCCAGGTCATTGCAGAACCCTGAAGGACAGGGTGGCCTGGTTGTGATCCTCTGGTAATCCTGAGTAAAAATTTTAGCCTCAGAAAATAGACGCTGATGCCTCTAGGTTCATTTGTGCTCAAAATGGGAAGCCCACACTTTAGAGAGGGAGCTAAGTGGAATCCATCCATGGTATGTAAATATTCCCTGGGCATATGGGATTGTCCCGTGCGTAGCTGGCCCACAGCTAGGAGGAATCTTGCAGGTAGCTCTCCTTCAGGTTATGACCTTTCTGTGGACTATGGGCATGGTGTGTCTTTAGATCCTCAAGAAACTTCCACGATGTTACTATGGATACCATAAAGTTAAAAACTTGTTGAGCTGGGTGTGGTGATGCACACCTTTAATCCCGGCACTTGGGAGGCAGAAGCAGGTGGATCTCCAAATTCAAGTTTACACAGTAAGTTTCAAGTCAGCCAAAACTACATAGTGAGAGTCTCTCCCTCCCTCTCCCTCTCCCTCTCCCTCTCCCTCTCCCTCCCTCCCTCCCTCCCTCTCTCTCTCTCTCTCTCTCTCTCTCTCTCTCTCTCTCTCTCTCTCTCTCCCCTTTCCTCTTTCTCCTTCCCTTCCTCCTCCCTCTCTTTTCTCCCTCTCTCCCCCTCTCCCTGTCTCCACACACACATACATACAGTTGTTGAATTTATGAACATGTCTTTAGGACTCAGTGGACCATGTGATGGTGGCCCAGGAGACAGACAGGAGCTCCCTGGGAGGGAGAACCGAGGCTGTGCTTGCCATGGTTGGGATCTGTGGAGTGTGTTGAATCTTCCGGCTTCCCTTTGCCACGACCATGGCATCAAGGTTTCTAGAAAGTTCCTCATAGGATAATAGCAGGACAGCCCTACTTCTGTTGGCGTCCTGGGGCAGTTGTGTTTCTCAAGGTTCAAACACTGCCCGTCATCTTTGGCTCATCGTCAGTGCCCTTGACTTTCCAGACACCTAGCTCTTTCCCATCCCTTTCTGGCTGGGTGCACTGGGATTGTTTTTGCAGGCTCCTCTAGGGGGAAGTGACATCATGTGGTGTCCTCAGCCGGAGGGATGGGGGTAGGGGCTCTGCGGTTGTGTGTGCTCTGAGTTAAAGTCAACGCTTGTGCATTCCAGTAGCCAGCATCTGGCAGTGAATTCATCAGCCAGTGTAGCACTCTTGATGGCAAACCCAGATGTTGGGTTAGCAAAAGGAAAAGAGGAAAAAGCAAATTTTGAGCTGCATGGGGTGGGGGTTACAACAAAAACAGTTAAGCAGGACTCCCCTGCTGCCTTGTCCAGCTCCTTGGATAGGTAATGGGACAGGGCCTAATGTGGCTGGTCCTACCCTGGTGTCTGCCCCCAACCTAGCATGTAAGTATCCAGTCAACAGGCACTCATGCCTTGCTTCTAGTTCATCCCAAATTCTTTGAGTCTAGATTTCCCTGTCCTTCGGATGGCCTGGGATAAAGAGAGGCTATCCATTCTGTGACATGGCCTATTTTCCTGTATAGCCCTCACAGTCACTCTGGAGGTCACACTGCTGACCACTGCCGTGTGTGGGGTTATGCTTCTGGAGGATTCTTTATTTACTTTCCTTTCCTGTCTGCCACCCGGGATTTCCTGTCCATCTGTCTACCTGGTTCTCTAGATCAGACATCCCTCTAAGGCCAGGCCTGCAGAAGCTTTTACTGGCAAGACATCCCCCCTTCCCCTTCTCCACCCACTGATCTCACCAGGTGACAGCTACAGCTAAGACAGGTGTCTGCTGCAGCCAAGGTCGATAGTCCCTAACCCCGTGTCTCTCTCTCTCTCTCTCTCTCTCTCTCTCTCTCTCTCTCTCTCTCTCTCTCTCTCTCTCAGAGAGGAAACCATCCAGGCTTCTACTCTAAAGTATCTGTAGCCTGGGTCTGAGGGCCAGAAGCAGCCTGCCCCGCCCCCACTCCCTACAAACATCCCTGACCTTCTGAAAATTTCAAAAAAGAAAGCATATGGCCCACAGCCCTGAGGCCAAGTGAGTACACAGCTGTGCCACCAGACCAGAGCTGGCTTTCTGGGTCCTTGTCATGTAGGAGTGGAGAGATCTGCCCCATTCACTCTTCCACGATGTGTTCCTTGCACGGAGTGCCCTCCCAGGGCCTCACTAACCCTCCCCACCTTATGACACTGTGTGGCGACATCTGTGTCTGATGTGCCATCAAGTGATCTCTGATGACGGCCGAGGTTAGCGCTCCTCTCCGCCATGCCTTTAACACACATTCTTACACCAGATTCCTTACCTGCCATTTGTCTTAGATCGAATCAGGGACTTGGGCGTGTGTGGGAACTCGGGGACTTCCATAAGACAGTAGTATTGGGTCCTCAGTGCCATGGGAGAGAATTTGGAAGTCACTGGGCTTATTTTCTGATTGCCAAGTGGATGGTGCATTTTACTGAACTTTTTTTTTTCAGAAGTACATTCTTTTTATTTCTTGTATTATATTTATTTCTTGTGTCATACAGACACATACAAGAAATTTTACATTTCCTAAGATGACTCTCCATTTCTTCTACTTGTATTAAACTAAAGTTCATAAAGAAATACCGAAGGACTGTTTGAGAAATCTTATCTTCAGCAACCTCAGCAGTGGAGGGTGAGAGGCAGCAGTTCCCTCCCCAGGAGACCTTTGTATTTATGCTCCTTGTCAACCAATGAACCTCTTCACAGCCTCCTGGGGAACTCACATCATTAGCTCAATATCATCTTCTCCAAGAAATGTCATTCGTTCTTCTCTGCTTTCCCTGTGTCGGTGGTAAAGGATGTGGACAGTTGCTGCACTTGCTGGGATTCCAAGTACCAGGGCTATGTTTTGAATACTGGACAGGCTTGTCCATGAAGTGGCCATTTTCTGGGGAATTCTCTTGTCAGGAGTCAAGCACCTTCGCCTTGCACCTTACTGTTCCCTCTGCCTGGTCACTACCAGGGCCCAGCAGCCAAGCAGGCAGCTATTTTGCAGACACTTGCCATGCCCCGGAGGCATGTCCACACCAATCAATGCCTGTCTTGAAGTCTGACAATCGTGCACCCATGCAGCAGCCAATCCTTGCTCCGGCAGCCATGAGCAATGGATCAGGGGTTTCTAAGGCCAACCTTGAATGTAGACCACAAGGAGTCTGTCTGACCTACAGATAAGCCCTGGTGATCAGCAGGAACTCCAGTCTTCAACAGATCGATGCTGCTGTTTTTTTACTGAACTTTTTGTTGTTGTTTTGTGTTGAGACATGGTCTCAAGTAGCTCAGGCTAGCCTCAAACTCCATAATAGTTTAGGGAATGCTGAGATTCCAAACATGGGCCATGTCCAGTTGTATGTGTTGGGACTTAAGCTAAGGACTTCATGTTTGCTATATAAGTCCTTCTCCAGCTGAGCTGTAGTCCCAGTGCTTAGCAGACACATTGAAGCATTGTACAGTATAGTGGGCCACTACTTGAAGCAAGGCTAGCAAGTTCTCTAGGCCAGTAGAGGGAGATGGACCATTCCTTTGGAACCCCTGTCCCCTCTTGTTTCTGAGCAGGTGACAGTGCTATTCAAAGAAAAACACATGACAGTGTTTACCTGGCCTCCAAAGTTTACCTGGCATGCTTACACATTTGCATAAACATTGCAATGCTGATGGTTGTATAGATTACACAGGAGGGACCAAGGGCCAGCACGCCTATGCTGTCAACCCAAGGCCGTCATAGTCAGCCCAGTTCCATCTGGTAGTTGTTTTCTGAGCCCCGGGTCTTCTGTAACATGGCCTCTACTTGTCATGACCTCTCAGATGACAGGTGAACAAACATTTACAGCAGAGTATGTTAGAGATGAGCAATACACCTGTCGCTGCAGGAAGAAAACAGGAAGGGTTTCTCAGGATGAATGGAAGTTCTCCAGGCAGGGGCCTGGAGGTGACATTTGGGGAGAAGAGCTTTCCTGTTCAGAGATGGCACATATCTAGATATCCCAGCATGTGGGGGACAGGGAAACAGGGTGGATTAGGAAAGAACAAGGGAAAAGTGGGGTTGCAGGTATAACCCTGGCTTGCTCTACAGACCAGGCTGGTCTCAAACTCAGAGCTCCTTCTGCTTCTGCCTCCCTGGTGGTTAGATTAAAGGTGTGTGCCACCACTCCTGGCTTGAATTTTAAGTGAAAGCATTTTTGTTTTTGTTTTTTGAGACAGGGTTTCTCTGTGGCTTTGGAGGCTGTCCTGGAACTAGCTCTTGTAGACCAGGCTGGTCTCGAACTCACAGAGATCCGCCTGCCTCTGCCTCCCGAGTGCTGGAATTAAAGGCATATGCCACCAACGCCCGACTAAGTGAAAGCATTTTGCAAGAAATGTTTATGGGGAAGGCATAGAACCAAAAACGAGCCCTCTGTTCTAGAGTGACCTGCCAGGTAGCTTTTACCAGGTTGTAGCTGTTTGAAGTGAAGCCTGCTTTGGGCTGGGAAACAGGAACCTGTGGCCAGGCCAGTAGTGACTCAGCCTCACAGAAGGACCAATGTAAATGGGCCTCGAGCTGGGTGGGGCCTGGGCTGTGGTGTGAGACTCAGTGGGGAGGGATCCAGAGAACATTGCTGGGGTCTGAGCAGCAGATGGCACTCCCACGTGCCTGGACCTCCCTGCCTCTGTGGTAAACAGTCCTGGCCAGAAGTTTCCAAGACTCAAGCTGACCGCTGGAGACTATGAGCCGGCACTGTCTGCTCCCCTGTCTCCATCTAGCTCATGTGCACAGTGACAGAACGCGTGCCCAGAGTGACCCTATGCCACTGCCATTTGAAGGACAAAGCTTTTAAAGCCATTAAAACAGACCCTGGCCCAGCTAATGACCTCCAAGTAATGAAAGGGAGTGCCCCGCTTGTGGGAGGATCTGCTAAGCTTTGGTGGTAGAGTTTCCAGGGAGGGCCCAGGGGCTTAATTACTGATAGAAAAACCCATGCTAGGCACGACCAGGCTCCAGAACATTCTGGAACTTTCCTGGTATATCCCTTCCCATCACTTCTTTTGATTGTTGTCCTAGATATTCTTCGAGCATGTCCTGCTTCCTTACCATTTGTGTCTAAGGTTTGACAGCACTACTGACCAGATCCATAGCCTGCATGATATGCATTCCGACTCCACGCCTGTCACGCTTCTCAGAATACATGTTACTTTAAAGAATGTCTCACAAAGCCATGGCTGGTGGCCTGTGATTATAATCCCAGCACTGGGAAGGAAGACACAGTTGAACGCAGAGGCTTGCTGGCAAGCCAGCCAGTGAGCTCCAGGCCAATGAGACATCCTGTCTCAAAAAATAAGGTGGGGAATTCAGTGACAGGATTCAGTGTGTAAAGGCGCTTGCTTGCCACAGCCTGTTCACCTCAGTTCCATCCCTGGAACCCACTCGGTGGAGAGACTCCCATAAGGCGTCCTCTGACTTTGACATGTTGGCTGTATCCGGCAATGTGCAAACCCTGCCCACCCCCAACAAATAAAAATGGAGAAAAAAAAAAAAAACACCCAAAAACCAAGGCAGGTGGCGCCTGAGAAATGATACATGACCTTCACACGCTTGTCCCATACGACATCTCACACGGAAACTTCTAGAGAGGGATCTCTGAACCTCTTGAATGCTAGGCCGGTGCTTTGCTCTGGGCTGTGCTCCAGGACCCCCCCACCCCTGTGGAGACCCCAAATCTGAATAACCAGGCTCCTTTGCGGTGGATGGCTGCCCATCTTCTTGAGCCTCCAAAGTCTGTTTGAGGATGAGATGCTGGCATGACAGAGTCACCTCTCCACCAGCCCTACCTGCAGGGGCAGGACTATATGCTAGGCCATTTGTTTACTGTTTCTCTAGTCACCAGTAGGTAGGAAGAACCTGACCCATGGCCACAGCCTACCGCTGTACAGAGCCGCCTATGGCCCTAGTCAACAAATGATTCATTTGGGATACATTGGTTTGGGTTTTGTTTGGGGTGGTTTTGTTTGAGACAGGGTCTCACTTTGTAGCCCTTGCTGTCCTGGAATTCACTATGTAGGCCAGGCTGGCCTTGAACTCGCAGAGATCCACCTGCCTCTGCTCCAAGTGCAGGAGTTAAAGGTGTGAGTCATCACACCCAGCTTTTTGGTATTTTGTTTTATTTTGTTTTGTTTTTCCTGGCAGGGTTTCTCTGTGGCTTAGGAGGCTGTCCTGGAACTAGCTCTTGAAGACCAGGCTGGTCTCGAACTCACAGAGATCCACCTGCCTCTGCCTCCCAAGTTCTGGGATCAAAGGCCTGTGCCACCAATGCCTGGCCAGCTTTTTGGTTTTTGATTTTGTCTTTGAGTCAGGTTTGTGGTTGTTGTTTTGTTTTGTTTTTTTTTATTTTTGTTTTTGACAAGAGGTTTCTCTGTGTAGCCCTGACTGCCCTGAAACTCACTCTGTAGAACAGGCTGGCTTCTAACTCAGAGATCTACCTGAGTGTTGGGCTTAAAGGCGTGTCCCCCACCACACATATACACACCACCTGGTAAGGCAGGGTTTTATTAGCCCAGGCTGTCCTTGAAGTTCTGACCCTCCTGACTCCATGTCCTAAGGACTGGGGTTAAAAGTGTGTGTCACTGCGCCCACTTTTACTTGGTGCTAGAGACTGAACACAGGTCTTTGTGCATACTAGTCAAGCACTCGGCCAATTGAATCACATCCCAGCCACAGCAAAGAACTCTTGCTAACCAACCCAGGACAACAAGCTACAGAGTCTCCTCTCCTTCCTGTGCCAACCCAACTCCTCTGACCCCCTCAGGTTACAGTGTTTGGGCAATAGACCCACCTCCCTTTGTACCTCCAGTAGGGAGGGACACCTTCCTCCC
Organism: Cricetulus griseus; assembly: GCF_003668045.3. Lineage (NCBI taxonomy): Eukaryota > Metazoa > Chordata > Mammalia > Rodentia > Cricetidae > Cricetulus > Cricetulus griseus. The sequence goes on along the minus strand of NC_048600.1, from coordinate 130,874,418 downwards.
CTGGGCAGAGCCTGAATCCTGGTCCTCCGGGACTCTCCTCATCTGTGTCTCTGTATTTTGCAGTGATCAGGGCCAAAGCAGTAAGCGAGAAGGAGGTGGATTCCGGGAACGACATCTACGGCAACCCCATCAAGAGGATCCAATATGAGATCAAGCAGATAAAGGTAGCCCCTGGTTTGGTGGGGGAAGCAGGGATGGGGTCCTGGAACGCCTCCCAGCCACCGTAAGCCAGAAAGCTGAGCTGTCAAGCCACAAAGAAGCCCAGTTCTCCTTAAGCCACAAGAACATGAAAGGCTGGCAGAAATGTGAGGTTTTCAGCTGCCTCAGTCACTGTCCTATGCTTGGCACAGGAACCAAAGCAAGTCTTGTAAAGAAAGCATATTAAACAGGGGCCTGCTTACAGTTTCAGAAGATGAGTCCGTGGTCATCATGGTGGGAGGCAGGCAGACGTGGATGGTTCTGGAGCAGTAGCTGAGAGCTTTGCAACCTGACCCTAAGGCAGCAGGTGGAGTGAGGGACATTGGGCCTGGCATGAGCTTTTGAAACCTCAAAGCCCACCCTCAGTGACAGACCTCCTTCAATAAAGCCATACCTCCTAATCCTTCCCACACAGTTCTACCTACTAGGGGACCAAGCATTTGCATATTTGACCCCATGGGCCCGTTCTCATTCAAACCACCATGTCACCCTAATTCCAGAAACAGACTAGCTTGATTTTACCAGGTGATAAACCTGGGGGTAGCATGTCATAAGAGGAAGAGTCTGGCAGTCAGTTGTACTTGAGGGCAGCTTCCTGACTGTGGTGGGCCATTTACTGAGAAGGTAGCCCATTGAGCGGACAGGGCTGTGGTCGGGGAACTGCAGATGGCCCCAGTCGTGGCTGTGGTGGTGTCTGCTAGTATATTCAGAGTACTTTGTGTGTCAGAGACAAATGGGAAGAACCAGTGTTAGAGAGAGAGACAGACAGAGAGAGACAGAGATACTCAGAGAGAGGCAGACAGAGAGAGAGAGAGAGAGAGAAACAGACAGACAGACAGACAGACAGACACACACACACACACGAAGAGAGAGAGAGAGAGAGAGAGAGAGAGAGAGAGAGAGAGAGAGAGATGTTAAGGGAGAGGCAGGGGATATGGCTCAGTTGGTAGCATGCTTACCGAGCACACATGAAGCCCTGAGTTTGATCCCTGGAATTACAAAACTAGGTAGGGTGGTACATGCCTGCTCTGGTAGTTGACATTTACTAACTTGGTATTCAAAGAAAGACAGCTGGCTCCTCCAGTGTTAGGGACAGCTTTGTCATGCAGTAGTGGTTGTAGACATCCTTATTTACCAAAATTGAAAATAAATATTATCAACAGGCCAGAGGAGCGAGCACTTCCTCATCCCATGTGTCACCTCAGGAACGACTAACTCTCAATACCAAAGTCTCCTTCTGAGGCAGAGAAGCAGGTGGGCTTGCGTAACCTCATCACCTCCTCGTGGCTTAATACCAGGAAGTGACTCTGTTGCCCTGGCAACCTTCCTTCCTACAGCGTTAGAACTGAGCTCCCCAAAGCCGTTTTGTCCTGGAGAGGGACTGCAGCCTGAAGGCTCAGTGGGTAAGAGCACTGACTACTCCTCCAGAATTAGGATCCCAGCACCCATGTCAGGCAGCTCACAACTGCCTGCCGGCCCTGCTTGAGGGGAATCTGGCTTCTGAGGGCACCTCATGGTAGCAGACACACAGACACAAACACACCATGGAAGTAGAAATAAAAATAAATATTTAAAACTCGAAGGAAGGAAAGAAGGAAGGAAGGAAGGAAGGAAGGAAGGAAGGAAGGAAGGAAGGAAGGAAGGAAGAGGCAAACGAAAACCCTCTTCTGGGGTGTCGGGAAGGGTGTGAGTAAAAGGGGAGCGGGGTGAAACCCCCACACACATCTAGGTGTCTTCCTCTGAGGGGCAGCAGGCATACCCCTGAAGAGCAGGCATACCCCTGAAATGAGTCAGATGCTGAGAAATAAATGAAACCCTCCAGTGACTCTGGGGTTATGTTCTGGCTCCAGGGGGAGCCCTTCTCCCCTTGTTCTCATCAGGTAGTCAGTGCTTCGCCAAGATCCCTGGAAATAAACAGCCTGCTGTAGTAAAACCCTATAAACCCAGCATCCTGGCTGAGGCAAAGAGAATGGAGAGTTCGAATCCAGGTCTGGCTACAAAGTGAGAATTTAGTTTCAGAAAAAGAAAAATTGTGGAAGTAGGGCTGGGGTGTAAATTATTGGGCTCAAGGCTCCAGGTTTGACCCAAAAGATAGGGATGGGGGTAAGGGAAAAAGAGAAAATCAAAAGAAAAGGAAAAAAATTTAAAAACAATCTTTTTGTGAGTGTGTGGTTTTTTGTTTATTTGTTTTTAGCTTTTTGGTTTTTGGAGACAGGGTTCTCTGTGTAGCCTTGGTTGTCCTAGAATTTATACAGTTCTGATTGCCTCTGCTTCCTGAGTGCTGGGATTAAAGACCGCCCCCCCCCCCACACACACACATACACTTTGGTTGGTTGGTTGGTTTTGTTTTTCAAGCAAGCAAATGAACCCGGTTCCTGGGAAGAAGACAGAGACGTGACCCTCTGTGGCAAGTGAGAATCTCCTAGAATTTATACGGAGGTTTGGAAATGATGACCTTGTGCTCAGAAATTACCTTGGACAAAGCCTTGGCAGGCTGTGTTTGCCAACTGAGATCTGCCTATATCCCTAAGCTGATGTGTGACTCTGAACACATCTCGAAAACAGTGGTGGCTTTTGAATCCCCTGTTTACCCTCTATGCACCTTGGGATGGGGAGTACGGGGGGGGGGGCATACCTGGGTGCAGCCATGTACCCCTGTTCCCATCATGCTTTGGTTGGGAACCCCATGGCGGCTTACTCCTGCCCCCCTGTGTTTTGCAGATGTTCAAAGGCCCTGACAAAGACATCGAGTTTATCTACACAGCCCCCTCCTCAGCAGTGTGCGGGGTCTCGCTGGACGTTGGAGGAAAGAAGGAGTATCTAATTGCAGGTGTGTAGGAGCTCAGCCTTAGTACTGGGTCATGGTACCCTAGCAGAATTCCTCTGCGGTCCTGTCATCTGGTCCCTGAGGAACAAGCTTCCCACACTGCCCTCTAGGGGCGAGCCAGCCCAGCTGCACGGGCACAAGGACTGCTGGCCAGCACCTACTTCCAGAGACACCCCAGGTGCTCATCTATACCGAAACTGTCTGTATTAGCCGTCTCTCCAGGCTAGTGCCCCCTGGGAGGGATATGCCTCGGTAGCCATGCACACGGACTCTATTTTCAACCCCTGGGGCCAGACCTGTCAGTCAGCCCTGCTGACCACTTGGTCATCTCAAGCATGGACACTGCTTTCTGGTCCATGAGATGGAAACCAGCCTACCACACCAATAAGGGGCTTCTTTCTGGGCAGGTGATTTACAGATAGGTAAGCCATGCCTTACTATCAGGAGCCCTGACACACAGTGACTGCTACAACCAGGCTCAAATTCCTGCCCCAGACTTCTTGCCCTGATGCTACCAGGAGGCTGTGGATGCCTGAGCAAAGGGGAGGGTGGAGTCCTACAAGGCAGCAGGGTGATGAGCACAGCTGGGGGCTGCTCTGTTTTGTATACTTGGGAGCCACGTTAGGGCATTCTCTCTGGCTCTGCCCGTCTTCTGCACAAGCGAGGCTCTGGGTCCACACAAAGCCTGGGAAGTCAATCCCCATGGGAGACCAGATTACTTCAGTGACTGTGTATGTGGACAGCGCTTTCTGTCGTGCCGAATGCCTGTCTTCCACACTGGCCATCGGAGGGCTCCCACATGTAGCATCTGTTTTGTACTGTCCCTCTACACCCATGTGTGGCCGCTCCTCCTCCTCTAAGTAAGGAGAAAGCCACACAAATAGCACAGCGCAAGTTTCCTAGGCCCGAGAAGACTCCACTGTAGCTCCAGGTGTGATGAAGATTGAAGGTACCATGTGCCTGTCACTTAGACTACATCACACACACACTGCCCCAGACGTTTGGGCACATTTTAGTGCCCTGACCGGCCCCAGAGAATTACATCAATAAAAGACACTTTTAAATACACTGCGTGCTGTTTTAAAAACTGCACTAGTGTAGTTGGGCATGGTGGCACACGTCTTTAATCCTAGCACTTGGAAGGCAGAGACAGGTGGATTTCTGTGAGCCTACACAGTGAGACCTTGTTTTTGAGAAACAAAACCCCACAAACCTAGTATCTAGGCCAGCTAGATAGCTCAGTGGGTAAAGGCACTGGCCACTAAGCCTGGCAATCTGAGTTTGATCCTCAGAATCTGTATGATAGAAGAAGAAAAAATAACACTAAGTTGTCCTCTGACCTCCACACGTACACACCCATCCATGTACCCAGTCACCTATACACACACAACATAAGTGAATGTAACAAAACCTGCAGAAAACACATATTATAGGGTTGCCTTTATATCTATGCCTGGGCATAGGATTCGGTGACACTAAATATAGCTACAATAGCATGTAACTATGACTATCTATTCCAGGACTGTGCCATCTTCCCAAACTATATCTCTGTCCACTGGCCAAGAGCATCTCACTTCTTGTCTTTTCCTGGGCCCCATCCCCCACCTTCTGCTTTCACTTTCTGTGACCTTGTCTATTGTAGGGAGCTCATGGCTGTAGCAAGGTAGATATGCCTTTGTGGTGGCTTATTTTACTGAGCATGCTGTCAGGGTCTGTCCATGTTATAGCAGGTAGAAGAATTGCTTCTCTTTTTGTGTATATGTGCACACACACATACATACATACATGCATACATACACACATGCATACATACATACACATGCACTCACACACATACACACATGCACACACACGTGCACATACATACATATACACACATACATACATACACATGCACACACATGCACTCACATACATACATATGCGCACACACGCATGCACATACATACACACACATGCACACACACGTGCACATACACACACACACATATATACATGCATACATACACACATATAGACACATACACATGCATACACACATACATACACATATTTGGTGGTGCTAAGGATGGAATCAAGGCCTTAGACATGCTATGGCAGGGCTCTAGTACTGAGTTTTATACTCACCCCCTGCTCAGATTAGTATCAATTTTTAATGTGATATTCTTTTCCACTGAATCTGACAGGTGATTTCCTGTTTTTATACACATGCACACATATGATGGCCTATGAGTGGAAGTCAGGACAGTTTGAGGGAGTCAGCACTCTCCTACAATGAGGTCCCTGGGATTGAACTCAGACTGACAGTTTTGGCAGCAAGTGCCTTTACACACTGAGCTATCTCATTGGCTCAATGGGGGGCAACTAAAGATGCAAAGAGAACAAACTAGTACAGTGAAAAGGTGCAAGTGGTCCGTGTGTGCCCAGGTGTCACCCCTGAAAACACACCTGTTTGGATTTGGACTGGTGGCCAACACCTGACAAGCCAGAGTCCTCGGCCTGCCCTTAATCCCAGCACTCGGGAGGCAGAGGCAGATGGATCCCAGTGAATTTAAGGCCAGTGTGGTCTACAAAATGAGCTCTAGTTCAGTTAAGGGCTATTACACAGAGAAACCCTGTCTCAATAACCAAAAAATTGGGAGCATGTTTTGTTTTATTTTACGTGAGGGGGAGATTTATTCTAGGGGGTACAGTGCCCACCGAGGCTAGAAGAGGGCGTCATCCCAGGAAGCTGGAGTTACAGGCAGTTGTTATAATCTGCCTGATTATGACATAGGCACTTGGAACTGAACTTTGGTCCTCTGGAAGATCAGCATCTCTCTAGCCCCAACATGAGCTATTTTAAAACTCAGAGTAGTCCAACCATGGTGTTGTTAGAGCTGACCTTCAAAACCCAGAGCTGCACCCAGATGCAGAACGAAGGCAGGAGGAGGAGACTTGAGCCTCCCACTGAGCCTGGTGACTCTCCACACAGGAAAGGCAGAAGGGGATGGCAAGATGCACATTACCCTCTGTGACTTCATTGTGCCCTGGGACACACTGAGCACCACCCAGAAGAAGAGCCTGAACCACAGGTACCAGATGGGCTGCGAGTGCAAGGTGAGCAGGATGTGTGTCCTCATCCCCTCCCTGGCTTTGCCATCACGAGGTCTCCAGGTGGACAGCTGGGGACATGCCCTTGACTTCCCAGACCCTCAGGACAGTGAGTCCTGATTTGGAATAAACTCTGGGAAGATAAGGGAGTGAGACTGTCTAGCTAGAGACAAAGCCTTTGGTTCCCAGATCCCCAGAGAACCTTGAGTTGTGTCCTTGGCAAGGAATATTTGGAAGATAAGAGGATATGGGGTGGGACAAAGCTCACAAATCAGTTCACATGACTGTCAGCTTTCTAAGGAGAAAAGCTCCCAGGAAAGGAGATTTTGTGGGGAGAATACGGTCCTCTAAATATTTTCCTACCCATGTATAGGTGTAAGCATTGTGTGTTCAAGAGCCTAGGTACTACTCCCAACATTCTAGACCTCTGTGCACGGGTCTCCATGAGTCTGCCTAGAGATGGCGACAAGCAGAGTTGTAGATGCACTCGTGCCTACATGTGACAGAAAAGGGTGAGCGCTATTCCCAGATTTGGGAACCATGACCATGACCCAGATGCTTTCTCCCTCACCGGTACCGGTAGCCAGCATTCCTTCGTGATACCAGGAGTGAATCTGGGGCTGAGAGTTGCCGGCAGAGTCGTGTCCCATGGCCTGTGCCAACTGACACTTTTTTTTCATGATGCCTGCTCCCCTTCTGACTGGTGCTCCCATAACTTGGCTATCAAAGGCATCATCCCATGCCAGGTGTCCAGCCAAATACAGGCTGAGCATGGCTCCTCTGTGCCTAGCATATCAAAGCAAACTCTAGTTGGGCCTGCTTATACACCTCACTTGGGAGGGTGAGATGGGAGGGCTGCCGAGTTTGGAATCAACCTGTGCTGTACAGTGAGGTCCTTGCCAGCCTGGGCTAGAGTGAGATTCTGTCTCAGAAAACAAGGAAAAGCAGGCTGGAAAGTGGTTCAGTTGGTGGAGTGCTTGCTGGGACACGCAAAGCACCACATAAACTAAGTGTGTAATGTCATCATTCAGGAGTTGGGAGCAGGTGGTCTGGTCACAAGTTCAAGGTTGTCCTATGCTGCCTAGAAATTTCTAGGCTAGCCTCGGATACATGAGACTCAAGAGCAAACAAAAACCCAAGCTCCTTTCTCCATCTCTGTGTGGCCAGAAGTGGACACTCTTGTAGCTTCATAATTTCTTTTGTCAAAAAGTTATTGACCCATTGATCAAAGCAGGTAATTAAGAACAAGCATGGGAATTCTTATTTGGCTCTAATCTGTCTCCAGTGTAAGTCCCTTGTGGTAGCTGCAGCTGCAAAAGGGCCTAAGCTGAAACCCTCCCTTAAAAAAGGTAGACCAGATGGCCCAAAGCAGAAGTGCACTGTCACACCAGGATTACCTAAGTGGGTGGGTGCAGAGGTCAGTGTATGCACAAGTTCCCTCCAGGCCTGTCCTCAGCTACAGTGTGGGGACCAAGGACTCAGTAGGACTACGGTTCTTGAACACCTTCAGCAGGTTGTGTCCTGGAGATGAACCAAGTGCCCTTGGCCCCAACTGTTCCTTGGTTCCAACTAAATGTGCCTGCATGTATCCCCCAGATCACACGCTGCCCCATGATCCCATGCTACATCTCCTCCCCGGATGAGTGTCTCTGGATGGACTGGGTCACAGAGAAGAGCATCAACGGGCACCAGGCCAAGTTCTTTGCCTGCATCAAGAGAAGTGACGGCTCTTGCGCATGGTACCGCGGAGCGGCACCCCCTAAGCAGGAGTTTCTTGACATCGAGGACCCATAAGCAGGCTGATGGAGCCCCTGCGGCCAACTGAAAAGCCTCTGAGGGTTTAGACTGGTCCAGCTCTGACATCCCTTCCTGGAAACAGCATGAATAAAACATCAATCATCCAAGTGGGTTCACGCTAGTGTGATTCTGCACCCCCCATTTTCCCTAAACATGGTTGTGGGTCTGGAGGGGCAGGCAGGCCAGAGTCCCTGCCAAACCCCCTCCATGTGCCAGGCTGAGCACTGTGTGTCTCAGTCTTTGATCCTTGGGTACCAGGCAGGAGTGGAAAACAGACTTTTTACCAGGTCTCGTGGGCACTGTCACATACAGCTGACAGGCAATATTTAAGGGTCCCCTGGCCCTGCTGGGGCAGAGCCTGGGAATGCGCATTTTGCAGAAACACTTGACGGTTGTTGTGAGACTGTGTAGCTGGCCTACCAGGTCCTTTTCATCCTGAGAGAGACATGTCCCTCGTTTTCTGCAGTGGCCACCCCTCTGGCCCAAGGTCTAAGTCTCTCACCCCTTGCAAGTACCCCCCATCTCCTCTGCACCTGGTATGGACTCTGAGCACCAGAGTCCAAGAGTAGCCCTCCAACCAGTGATTCCTTTGTCTAGGAGGCCCAGTTGCACCCATGAACCCACAGACTTTTAGTGGTGCCCCTTGCGCTCGTGGGAACAGGAGCCGTGTTTCTGGCTTCAGCCAAATAATTTCTGTCCTACCCTTCCCCGTCTCCACCCATCCCCTATTGGGGAATCTGTGAGGTCTCATGCTGGGGGCAAGAATCTGAGGTGAGGGATGCTTGGCTGTCCTTGCAGTGGCTCTTAGGCCTCTTGAGCTATTGTCAACCCCTTTCTGAGTGGCTTCAGGTATCTGGGTTGAGCCACACAGCTCTCTGTAGCATCACACCCCACTGGTGGAATGCTGGTGGCATTCCCTTCTTTTTCCCACAAACTGAAGGCTAAGAGGCCAGTCCTGTAAGGCCTCAACAGAAAAATTCTAGTGAAATTTCCCTGCTAGACTGGCCATCATTACTGTGTGTGGATTTCTGTAGTGTTATTAACCAAGCCCGTGAACCTATGCAGTGAAGGAGCCTGAGAGCATCTTGTCTTATTAAGCTCCCAGGGTGCCGTGGCTTGCTCTTAGAGAGATCTCATTCTCCTAAGATACCTTATGAGGCTGAGAGGCAAGCACACTCAATTCTGCGTCTGTCTCTTAATGTCGCAGAGGCTACCCATTTAAGGCCCTTATAGGGAACTGGGGCACCTACTTGCTCCCTGAAAAAAAAAAAAAAAGATTTTCTGATGGCAATAAGATAGGGGTTAAGACAGGCAGAACTTTGTCACTAACAATACAGATAGTAGCTCTTCCTCCTACCTAAGTCTTAAAAATAAGCTGTCCCGAGGACACACTGGTATGTTATCCAAACATGTACACATATGCTCACACAAAAACAGACTCTGAAGTCTGGCAGCCTGTGAGTGGTCCTTACCCTGTCCTAATCATCAGAAACCCCAAAGCAACTCTTAAGATCCGCCCCCCACTAGCCACGCCCCCACACCAGGACCCAGCAGCTCAGAATTCTATTCCCTTTTAAGACAGACTTGCAGGGGGAAGGGGTGTTTCCCCGGGGAGTCGGCCTGCCCCACCTGAGGACATTTTCATGTTGTGCAGTGATGCTCTTCCCAGGATGCTGTCATGGACCAGCCCACGAGACCCTGCGGTCTATCCCACCCAGCCTGTTTGCTTCCTGTGCAGTGGTATCATACGTAACAATGCCCATTTCTGCTGACTTCTTGACATGTTCTGGTTTGTTTCTGACGTTCGCTGTGAGCATTCTTGTGCTGTGTTTATGCCCTTGATAGCATCAGAACTTTGCACTTTTTAAAAACAAAAATGTTTCGGCATCGAGGAAGCACTTGACCCAGAGTGGAAAAGCCTGGCATGACAGCTGGCCTGGGACCGAGGAATCCTTCTTCTGATCTTTGAGTTTTCTGAATATCTGATTTTCCAGCCCGCTGTTTTTTTGTGCCTGGTTCGAACCATTGAGAGGAAGGAATCTCTGAGTAGATTGGTTCTAAAAGATGCTCTTTATATTTCCTACTTGCCTTGATCTTTGTGGCCACACCAGGCAGACGAGAGACAGGCAAACAAACACACAAGCTACTGGGACAAAGTGCCAGATGGCAGCTAAGCAACAGCCATTCAGATGCCTTTGCAGCAAATCAACCGAAATGTGTAGTTTAAGGAACGCGTCCACTTGGCATTGGTTAACTTGGCACTGTTGTGTTCTGAGCACTGGGCTTTCCTCTCTCTACTCCCATCATGCCAGCAAACTCGAAGTCTTTCAGATGACGTTTACACGTATATATTCCCAAATCTCTGCTTGACAAATATTAAGACATATCTGTGAGCTTGCCATGTAATTTAAAGCTTTGTTGATTTTGTTTCCGTTTGAACTCTTGGTTGTTGGGGGGGGGAAGCACGTGTTCATGCTGGAATATGAAATCTGAGACGAACCCCCTGCACTCCATGCTGGCAACACCTGAGGGTTGTTAAAAGTCAACAAGCCGGCTGCACGTGTCTCTGATGCTTTGTATCAGTTTTTATTTTTATTTTTGAGTGATTGCTCTGTCAATGGACAATAAACCATATTATCAAAGAGAAGGTTGACTCCCTGTGTGGCTGTTTCTGCTGTTTTTTAGCTGTGGGATGGGGGCCAAACCTCCACCAGCTAGAGGGAACGGGAGTCCCAGGGGCAGCTGGAAGTAGAGGCAGTTGTGAGCCATCATGAAAGTTCTGGGAACCAAACCTGGGTGCTGCACAAGAGCAGGCAGTGCTCTTAACTGCCAAGCTGTCTCTTCAGCCCCTACACGTCCATTCTTTAATAACCGAGGGGAACATTCCTGCCTGATAAAAAATAGTCAAACAAAACAAAAACAAAGACAAAAAAAAAGTCTAGCAGGGCTGAAGAAATAGCTCAGCAGGTAAAGCATTTGCTGCCAAGCCTGGTGACCCAAGCCAGGCTGCTGGAACCCACATGGTGGAAGGCAAAAACCTACTGCTAGAAGTTGTCCTCTGCAGGCAGATCTCTGTGAGTTCGAGGCCAGCCTGATCTCCAGAGCGAGTGCCAGGATAGGCTCCAAAGCTACACAGAGAAACCCTGTCTCGGAAAAAAACAAAACAAAACAAAAAACAAACAAACAAACAAAAAAAACAGAAGAAGAAGCTGTCCTCTGACCTCCATATGTGCACACGAGTGAGTATGCATGCACACAAATAAATAAACATGACTTTAATTTTTAAAATGTAAAGCAGCTAGGCATGGTGACACGCATATAAAATTCTGGTTCTTGAGAGGTAGAGGTAGAAGGATCATGAATTTGAGGGTAAATTGGATTACATAGCCAGACTATCTCAAAAACAAAAGGGGGGTAAACTCAAATCTGAGCCTGCAGAAAGGTGGAGTGTGGTTGTGGGTACAGAAGCATTTCCACAGGCACTGCCTAGAAATAAAAGTGGCTGCTACACTGTTTCCAGGTCAATCACACTGTGTCTCATTTAGCCCCTTTTAAGGGAAGTCACAGGGAAGCCAGGCACAATGTTCCAAAAGTGCTGTCCCAGACCAGTGTGTTGTGGGACTTTTCTAGGTGCATGTGAACAAATGTTTATTCACTCTGGATAGGAAACAGTGACAAACCGGGGAAGCAGTCTACCCAAATCTACCATGAGATACACTGGGGGCATGGCTTGCCCTACCCTGCATGCATGAACCCCTAGATTGGATCTCCAGCATGGAATACGCTGTCTGTGGTGGTACAAGACTGTAATCCTGGTGTTCAGGGGGTAAAGGCATGAAGACCAGGAGTTCAAAGCCATCCTCAGCTACATAGTGAGTTCCAGGATAGCCCCGGGCTACACAAAACTGTCTCAAAACAACAACTAAAACCCAATAGTCTTCCTTGATGACCCAATGAGTTTGGGGGTTATTTACAGGGGCAAGGGTGACTCAAAGGCAGCCGCATCACCAGAAAGGAGCGCCCTATCATAGCTGATGCTATATCCCTAGAAACTCCTGCTCAGCTTGAAGGCAGCACCACCCAATTCTCTCTCATCTATTGCTTACATAACCCGAGAGGGAGGGGTCTTGTGAATCTTGTGACTGAGGCTTCTGATCCTCCTCCTAGTTCCAGGAGGGAACATGTCAGCTCAGAGGAAATAGCTATACAGCCAGTGGGATATTCCTAATGCCCAGCAACGAGCTCGTAAATACAGTCCCGCCCCATCCCTGCAAAACCCTGGCAGGCAAGAAATCATCCAGGAAATGTGGTGTTCAGTCTTGAAAGTCTTCCCTCTGCCCAGCAAGTATTTCCTACTTTCTAAATTCACTTATAATGTCATCTTGAAGTTATATTAAGAAAGTAAACCCACTGGGTGGTGGTGGCCCACGCTTTAATCCCAGCACTCAGGAGGCAGGAGCAGGTGGATTTCTGAGTTTGAGGCCAGCTTCATGTGTGTAGTGAGTTCCAGGTAGCCAAGACTACATAGTGAGATCCTGTCTCAAAAACATCAGACAGAGAATGGCTCAGGTTGAAAGTGCTTGCTGTGTAACCATAAGGACATGAGTTCAAATCCCAGCACTCATTAACAAACCTGATGAGGTTTTTTGTGTGTGCCTGTGACCCCCGTGCTATTCAGGAAAGGGACAGGATGCTCTCTGTAGCTTGCCAGCTGCCAGGCTACCAAAAAATATCTCTCCTTCCAGATAAAAGGGAGACCCTGCCTCAAAGAATATGGTATATGCTGGGGCTGGAGAGATGGTTCAGTGGTTAAGAGCACTGGCTGCTCTCTCAGAGGATCTGGGTTCAATTCCCAGCACCCACATGTAACTTCAGTTCCGGGGGGTTGGACACCTTCTTCTGATTCCATGGACACCTGCATGCACACTTACACACACACACACACACACACACACACACACACACACACACTTGTAAAATTAAAAAATAAGATACTTTTTGAAGAAAGACAGTGGAGAGCAATAGAGGAGACTTGATGCCTTCCTTTGGCCTTTGCATGTGTAGAGGTGTGAGTGCCCACATGTATATACTACACACACATACAAGATATCCAAATCAGATTAAAAATCATGAATCATGACCCATCTGCATACACATTATTTTTGTTTTTGCGGTGGGGGTGTGGGAGCTCGGGACAGGGTTTCTCTGTGTAGCCTTGATTGTCCTGGAACTCTTTTGTGGACCAGGCTGGCCTCAAACTAATGAGATCTGCCTGCCTCTGTCTCCTTAAGAGCTAGGATTTAATGTGTGTGCCACCACTGTGTGGCTTTGCTTACAGGTTTGTGAAGGATTAAGGGAGAACCTCAAGCAAGTTGTGGGGACACACCTGCTTAACCTGCTCTCTGTCCAGATGACCGTCTCTTGGAGTTCCGGAAAGTGCTCACCCCTCCTGTCCTGGACCTGGGCCTCTATGGGGCCCTCCCTCTGAAACTTTCTTCCTGTTCTCATTCCTGGCTCAGGTTCTCACAGTAAGTGTCACACTCGTTAGGCTGAGGTGTGGATGTCACCTGTAAGCCTCATTATGTTACTGGAATGCAGTTCGGTCCTGTGGGGAGGATGTAGGCGTGACCAGTCATGGAATGTGAAAAACCAATCATGGAATGTGAAAGGTTGTGCTTAGGTCCATGGGTGGGGCCATTGGGAAGGGGTGTGGCTTATTGCTGTGGGTGGGGCCATTGGGAAGGGGTGTGGCTTATTGCTGTGGGTGGGGCCATTGGGAAGGGGTATGACCCTAGGACAGTGGGAAGGCTGTGTGTCAAAGGACTGGGACCTTCTGATGAAGGAAGAGGCTCCTGAGCTCAGGGTTGGGGATCCTGTTAGCAAGTTTCCCATAGCACTTATACTTCCTCCTGAGGATAAATACTGGGTTTCAGGGAAGAGCTATATAAAGGCAAAAGAGCATAGGGCTTGGCACAGGACTATAACCCTAGTTACTTGGGAGGCTAAGACAGGAGGATAGAAAATTCAAAACTGGCCTGTACAACTTAGCAAAGAGTAAAACAAAAAGGCAAGGTCGCAGCCAAGGTGGCAGCCACTTGTGAGGTGGGCGTCTGAGGGTGGTTGAGTGTATGAGGCCACAGTGTTGTGAAGGTAGCAGTAGGCAAGAGCGTGGTACAGGAGCTCATGCGGCTATGTGTGGGGGGAGCAATGAGCGCTCAGAGCACGTGGCTATGAATGTTGTGTGGTCTGTATAACAGAAGTATGACAGGGAGTGTACATGTGTTGGTCTGGGCAGTGGCAATCCCTGGATGACTACATACTGATGGAGAGAGTGGATCCTGCCCAGCTTCCTTCAGGGAAGGACTCTGCCTGCCTGGGCACAATCTAGCCAGGGCCCCAGGGCAGCCCCAAGGGACAGATAGGAGCCTAGGAGTTTCCTGTTTTAAAAACTGGCAACTTGGAGTCTCGTTAAGCCTTGGGATACACTGATGTATCCCAAAGAGAAAGGGAGCCCCAAATGACTGAAGCTAGGATTCCTAACCGTCCTGTGGGAAGGACACAAAACAAAATGTAAAACTATGAACAACTTTGTCTTGGCTGTGTGGAAGAGTCCCACAGCAATCCCTGAACTCACCCATGTCCTTGGGGACCCTGTCCTGGCCTCTGCCTGCCTTGCCGAGAGATAAGATCATTTAGGAAAGTCAGTTTCCTGGCCGGGCGTTGGCGCACGCCTTTAATCCCAGCCCTTGGGAGGCAGAGGCAGGTGGATCTCTGTGAGTTCGAGGCCAGCCTGGTCTCCAGAGCAAGTGCCAGGATAGGCTCCAAAGCTGCACAGAGAAACCCTGTCTTGAAAAACCAAAAAAAAAAAAAAAAAAAGGAAAGTCACTTTCCTGCATTTGTGGTGGTGGTGTTGTTACAAGACTGCTGAATGCCTGAGTGACATATTCACTTCAGAAACCAGTAAGTGACAATGACATAAGAAACACTTTCCCTAAGTGGCTGAGCCCAGCAGTACAGTCAGGTTTCTGGAACACTAAATAGGCAACAACCACCTTGATCCCTGGTCCTGTCTGCATGGTTGGTGAGGATGGCATGTACCATTGTTGTCCCTGAGGACCTGGGCTCTGGGGACTGTGCAAACAAAGTGAGGACTCTGTGTCAGAGGCCAGTGGCCAAGGCTGTCACACCAGGGTGCTATAGGGAGCAGGCTCTGGGCTGACATCATCTGGATGGGTGTGGGGCTTGAGTGGCACTCATGGATGGAGCACAAGCTCAGCAGAGGTGACTTCCACCCTTAGCATACGGCAGCCTGTGCCTGGGTCACTCTGTCCCTGAATGACAACCGCAGGGCAATGGAAGGTCAAACGATGCTTTGTGCTTGCTGGAAAAGTCTGTTGCTATGGCAACTCAGGGACAAGGTGCCCCCTTAGCTTGCTGGAGCTGCAGGGGGCCTATAACTAAGCTGGCAGACTTAATGTAATTTGGAACGCAGAGGCACCAGCAGTGATCAGGATGGGCGTGTGTGTGTGTGGGGGGGGGGCGGTCTTAGTTACTTTTCCGCTGTCGTGAAGAGACATCACAACGAGGGCAATTTGGAAAAGAATTTAATTTGGGGACTCGTGGTTCCAGAGGGTTATAGTCCATTACCATTGTATGGCAGCAGTCCAGCAAGCACTGTGCTGGAACTGTAGCCGAGAGCTTCCATCCAATCCACAAGCAGGAGGCAGAGAGGCCTCATTGCAAAAGGCATGGGTGAGCACTCACCTGTGAAGGTCAGAGGTTGACATCAGGGTCTTCCACAGTTGCTTATATTTGAGACCAGGGTGCTCTCTGAGCCTGGTGGTTGCATTTCAGTTTGACTGGTTGACAGCAGGGAGGCCCTGGGATCTGCCTGCCCTCCCACCATGCTGGGTATAGATGTACCACCACTGCTGGGGATGTCCCTCTGTATATCTATCTGTTTCTCTTCTTGGTTGATGAATAAAACACTGTTTGGCCCATAGAGGCAGGAAGATAGACGGGACTAGGAGAAGAGGAGAATTCTGGGAAAGGTAGGCAAAGGGAGACCTCGAGGAGACACCATGTGGAGACCAGGAGGATAGATGTGCCAGGCATTCTCTGGTAAGATAAGGCCATGTAGAAATATGTAGATTAGTAGTTATGGGTTAATAATTAAGACAGAGCTAGCCAATAAGAAGCCTTAGTCATCGGCCAACAGTTTTATAATAAGTAAGGCGTCTCTGTGTGTTCATTTGGGGCTGAAGTGGCAGGACCTGGCAGGACAAGAAACTCCAGGAACACACCACCTCATGCAGCTTTTACGTGGGTGCTTGGAGAGCTGCAATCAGGTTCTCAGCAGGTACCTATCCCCTGAACCATTTCCCCAGTTCCTGTTTTGACATTTGGAGACCTCTTCCAACAACCAGGGCGTGAAGCTGGGGAGGAACTGAATCCCTCCAAGGCAGGGAGCTGACCAAGTAACTTTTGAGCAACAACATTACTATTCTGTCAACACATCTTTTCCCCAAAGCTTTAAAACAAACTTGTCCCGGGCTGGAGAGATGGCTCAGAGGTTAAGAGCACTGGCTGTTCTTTCCAAAGGTCCTGAGTTTGAAATGGGAGCAACCACATAGTGGCTCACAACCATCTGTAATGAGATCTGGTGCCCTTTTCTGGCCTGCCATGTCAGTGTAACCTATAGATGGAGAGAAACAGCAAAGCTGTCCTTCCTTTTCAACCTCTCTCTTGGTTTCTCTTTTTAGGACTCTGAGATTGTTCAGTTGTCTCATCTAAAGCATCTTGCTTTGCATTTTTGTCTCTTCCAAAACATTTGTCCACAGTGAGCCTGCAACACACTAGTTCCAGAGATGCAGTGGTCTCTGGCTCTTGGGAGTCGTGGCAGGGACAGAGAAATTCACAGAGTACTCCAAAAGAATAGCAGGGGAGGAGGGAACCCAGGGAGACTTCTAGAAGTGGGCAGTCCTGCAGGGTATTGGTGGTGCACGCCTTTAAACCCAGCGCTGGGGAGGCAGAGGCAGGCGGATCTCTGTGAGTTCAAGGACAGCCTGGTCTACAGAGTCAGCTCCAGGACAGCCAGGGCTGTTACACAGAGAAACCCTGTCTCAAAAAAACAAAACAAAAACAAAAACAAGAAAAAAAAACAACTGAACAACAACAAAAGGTAGGTAGTGCCTAAGCCAAGGCTGAGAGGCAGGTGGGAAAGGGAACTCCAGGCCAAAGACTAGGATGAGCAGGCACATCTATCTGATTAGGGTGGAGATGGAGAACTTGGATTTGGCTGTGAAGAATCTGGAACTGGAAGTGTCTTGAGGCCAATGTCAATTTGAAAGGCAGGAAGCGGCTCTATGCATGCATTCAAGGGTGAGCTATGAATGGTATTATTATTTTAGATTGGGCTTCCTGTAGACCAGGCTGACCTCAGATTAGCTATGTAGCTGAGGATGACCCCGAACTCCTGATCCTTTTGCCTCTACCTCCTAGTGCTGGGATTAACGTGTGTGCTACCACTACACCCTGCTTAAATATGTGATTCTATTTGGTACCTATTTGGCTGTTCCACTAATATTGATGAAGAATGTGAGGGACTTTTTTGTTGTTGTTGTGGCTGTCCTGGAACTCGTTCTGTAGACTAGTTTGGCCTTGAACTCACAGAGATCTGCCTGGGATTAAAAGCTTGTGCCTTCACCACCAGACAGGACTTTTCTTTTGTAAAAGATATTTAGCCGGGCATTGGTGGCGCACTCTAAAAGGGGCGTTTTTATAGCTAGACATAGGCAGAGGCTAACGGGACTTTTTTTTAAAAAACAAGGTGATTCCCCTATGTGGTTCAGGATAACACATTCTGCATGATCAAACAATCTCAGCCACTCAGCGAATGGGTTAACTTTGGCTTTATTTATTGATATATTTATTAGCTACAGACAGAATATCGTGCATCCCCGCCTCCACCCCTCAGAACTGCAGCAAGGGCACTCTTGGGCCACCGCGCCTGGTGCACGCAGTGATGGGTGGAACCCCGGGCCTCGTCGCCAGGCCCCGCTTGCCAGTCTTTCCCAGAGGGCACCGGCAGCCAAGAGATTAGCAAATGGCGCAGTCCCCAGAGACTCGATCCCCGGAGGCCAGCCAGGCTTGCACTGAGCCTGCGGCATCCATCGCGGCTCTGCTTCCCTCCCTAGCAGCGTCACCCTCCAGAGCCACCGGCACCTCGCGCACCCGGCACCCAGCTTCCGCCCCTCACCGACCAGCTCACCGGGCCTGCGCACTCGCGGCGTCAGGCACGCGGGCGGAAGTGACGCCACCCTACCGACTCCGCGGGAACCACGCCAGGCCGCGGCAGGGTCTCTGGACTCCCGGGTGCTTCCGGAGCTTGTGGCTCTGCGCGCTTGCGTCATCGCGTAGACTGGCTGGGCGGCCGGAGGGGAGGGTGACGTGCGCGTCGCGAGTAGCAGAGGCGGGGGGCGGGTCCAGGGAAAAGGTTTCGGCGCTAAGTCCCGCCTCTTAAAGGTACCCGGACCTCTGCGCGCGGCCTCCGGACGCGCCCGGCAGTGCGGCTCCTTTAAAGGCCGTGGTGACACGTGTGTGAGGCTCCCGAGGCCCGGATGGTGCGCGTGCGGCCCGGCCCGGAGCGGACGCTGGTGCTGCGCGGGCCTTCGGCGGGCCGCTGAGAGGCCTGTGAGGTGGAGGGCGAGCACGGCGAGCGCAGGTGCTTCCGCGGGGCTTGGGACGAGAGAGGCCGGGAGGTGCGCGCTCCCACCCGCGGGGTTCGGGGACTCCGGAGAAGGCTGACAGGTGCGTGGCCGGCGTGGGTGCCCGGGGAGGACAGGGGGACAGCGGGCGGCGCCGGGACCGCTGAGGAGGGACAGAGGCGCGGGAGGCCGAGGAAGGGACAGGTGAAGCGAGGGGCGCCCGCGAACACCGGCGAGGCCGGGGCGTTGCATCAGGCGCGCTGCATCCCGGTTCTTCCGGAACCTGCGGCTCCAGGGATCTGCGTGACCCCGGGGCTGCACTCTGGGAGCGGGCTGTTCCTCAGAAGGTCCCCGGGGCTGCGGACCTCACGGTGGCCAGGCCGAGCTGTCTGTAGTCCAGCTTGTGGTCTAGGGCGGGGACGGATCCTTAACGCGCATCCGCACCGGGTCGTAATGGGAGGCGGCATTCTAGCCCGATGCCCATTGCTTCTGGTGTGCGCGCGCGCCTGCCTGCGCCCCTGCCGCCCTTAGGGATGGAGATGGTTAGAACAGCCACCTGAAACGGGGAGGGGGGAGGCCGGCGTCCGCATAGCCTGGCTTAGCGATGGATGCCAAAGAGACGTGTGTGTAGTTCAGCTGTTCCTGGGTCGGAACGCTCTGCTGTGGGCAGCCTTGGAGGCCCCCAGCCCTGCCCGTCTTCTCCCCCAGCATGTAACTGACCCCGTAAGTCTTAAGTGAGGTTTTCTTGGAAAACCCTTTGAAGAGAAGAGGGAAATGCCTTGTGTGAATGGTGTCTGTCTGAATGAGAATTAGGTATGTAAATTGAGGGCACAGAGTATCCTAGACCTTAAGAGACCTGGGTAGGCGAACGAATGGCTCAGCCTCCGAGTCACACATGCTGCGTGCGTGTGCACATCAGGAGGCTTGCCGGGAATCACAAGATCTTTTTTTTTCTGCTTCCTACATCATGTAGCTGTATCTTTCAGGTAGAATTGTAGAGACTTTCCTGCCATAACTTCAAAAACTATCCTGACTGAATGAACCTGACTTAAGTGTAAGGTGCTAATGTCAGATGACTTTGGGTTAACGTTCCCATTTGGTCTTCCTTGGACTGTGTTATGCCAGGACAACGTTCTCACTTCCTTTTGGGAAGCTTCCTATGAGTGATTTTGGAAGTGATGTTGATGGAGTTTCAGAAGACAGGCTATCTCCCTTCTGCAGTGTGAGAACACTCTGTTGGGGTGGGGGCATTGGTTAGATGGAGTGGACAAATGTTTCTAGGCACTCTGCTAGAGAACCTGGGTATGGGGAGGTGAGCCAAGATTGGACAGACGGTTATTAAGCCCATCAGTGGTGCGTTGTGCTGACCGTGCCATCCTTTTGATGTGTGTGTTTGAGTAGTTGGAAAATACCTTTATGTGATCAAGTTGACTGTAGGTGGGAACCGAAGACAGGGTTTATAGTTATGAGAGTAAAAAATTCTTGATTATTTTCTTAGAAAAAACTGGCTAATGAAATCAAAAGAGTTTGAGATTTTTATCCATTGTTCTTATTGCCTCCGTAGCCCTTGGACATGATACTCAGAATGGCTTTGCCCCACGGGTGTGAGAAGTGTGAGAGGGTAGTCACACAGAGCAGAGGGCAGCATGTTCATGACATAAATTTAGTAATCTGTTAGCACAGTTGTCCTCTGGATCACTGTGAATTCAGCACAGAGATGCCTTTTTTTTTTTTTTTTTTTTTTTTTTTTTTTTTTTTTGGGGATTACGGGCATGCATCTGTCTGTGCCTGGCTCCTTTTCACCTTAGTGGTGCTGTTTTCCTGGTAGAAGGTCACAGGCCACACAAGAAAGCCACTTAGGGGGCAGCAGGAGAAACCTGTCATGGGTGACAATCTTGCTGTTCATCCTCCAGGTACTGGTACCTTTTCTGGACTCTATACTTGGGCATTGTTGGTGACTGGAGTCTTGGGGAGCACCTGCTGGGTCAGTGCCGGCCCTCCCCTGAGAACCTGATTCCCTGCTGCAGAGAAAAGCAGCAGCCAGGCTCAGACAGCCCAGGTAAGCCCCGGAGCTTCCCTTGTCTCTGTTCCTCCAGTGACCAGAGCCTGGCAGTGGCTCCGTGAGCCCCCACCACAGAAGGCTTTGTGATTCTTGTGTCAGGGGACTGGTGCTTGCTGGTTTGGGTTTAGGTTTTAATTTTATTTGTTTTGGGGTGCCTGTGTACCTCAAACCTGTGTAGCTGGTTCTTGGACAGTCAGGGTAGCTGGTACCATTTGTCTCATGTGAGTGAGCAGTTTCAGAGATGGAATTTTCTAAGTGTGACTCAAACAGCTAACAGTGGCCAGGTGGGTGGAGAGGTGGGAGGCAGTGGGCAGGGCGAGGGACACGTGTGCCAGTTGATGATGGTGATGGAGGGGCTCTTCTTCCTTACAGTGTCTGCTGTTGTCCTGGCAAACTGTGCCTCTGTTAGGGACTTATGCGCAGCAGGCTCCCTGGCTAATCCCTGCAGCCACCTTCCCAGTTAGAATCCAAGCTTGGGGCTGTGTAAATATGGAGAACACAGATCTGTCCCGTGGAGCCTGGGTCCCTGCTGTCACTCAGCGATATTAGAGAGAGAGAATATATATATATATATAATATATATATATATAGAGAGAGAGAGAGAGAGAGAGAGAGAGAGAGAGAGAGAGACTGTCTGTCCGATTAAGACATGGTCATACTCTGTAGCCCAGACTGGCCTGGAATTCTCAGTAGGCCTGCCTCAACCTCTCAAGTGCTGGGAGTATGCCAGCATTGAGAAGCTGTGCCCAACTAAGAGAGACAGTCTGTATGTGTACTGCCAGTGGAAACAGAATAGCCAAAAATGCAAGGTCAAAGTTCACAGTAGCTACATTAAAACAATGGAAAGGTAACATTGATTTTTTTTTTTTTTTGGTTTCTTTTTTTTTTTTTTTTTTTTTTTTCAAGACAGGGTTTCTCTGTGTAGCTTTGGAGCCTATCCTGGCACTTGCTCTGGAGACCAGACTGGCCTCGAACTCACAGAGATCTGCCTGCCTCTGCCACCGGAGTGCTGGGATTAAAGGCGTGTGCCACCAACACCCAGCTCAAGATTCCCTTTTTTAATGTTTGTTTTTCAGTGTACATATGTGTGTTTATGTACACATGAGTGCAAGTGCCTATGAGTTTTAGAAGAGGGTATTGGATTCCCTGGATCTGGCTATAGTGGTTGTGAGCTGTTGACAGGAGTGCTGGCAACTGCACTGGGCCCTCTGCAACTCATTGTTCACATTTGTTGCTTGTAACCAGAATGTGTGAGAATTAGCCATCCACTATTTTTTAAATAGTTTCAGGAAATAATGACCATTGCCACAGACAGCGTTGCTTGTTCTGCCTTTAGCTGCTCCTGTACTTTTTGGGTAGCTGTCCTGGTGGCTGCTGTGTATAGTGAGCAAGCAGAAGCCGTGTGCTTGTTGTGGAATGTAGCTGTTTTGTGGGTCTGGGGTTCTTCCCGCCCTTACAGGAATGCACCATGCCCATAGTCGATAAGCTGAAGGAGGCTCTCAAGCCTGGCCGCAAGGACTCAGCAGAGGATGGGGACCTGGGCAAGCTGCTGGCTGCCTCTGCCAAGAAGGTCCTTCTGCAGAGGATTGAGTTTGAACCTGCCAGCAAGAGCTTTTCCTTCCAGCTGGAGTCCTTGAAGAGCAAATACGTGCTGTTGAACTCCAGGGCCGAGGGAGCTAGTCACCACAAGAGCAGAGATGAGCTGCAGGCCAGGAAACCAGGTACTGGGGCTGTGTTTGGACAGGTGGGTAGCCCTGAGCTGGCAGCTGCAGTAGCTTTGGGCTTCCAGGAGTCAATGGGCTATGGTAATAGATGTCATGAAACATACAGGGTGAGTAGGAAGGGTATCTACACTTGAACATTCCTTGACTGTGACCCCCTTCTTTAATGAGGTCAGAAAGCAGGCCCTGGGGTCTAAGGAAGTAGCTCAGCCATTGAAAGCATTAGCTACGGGAGCCTGCAACTCAAACCCACACAAATGGCAGATTTGGGTGCTCCAGTGTACCTGTAACGCTAGCACACCTTCAGTGAGATGGGGGAGGAGACAAGAGGACCAGAAGGAAGCTCAGGGACAGATAGCCTGGAGTAGGAGACACTCTGCCTCAGCACTGTGAGGAGTGAAGAATTGACTCCTAAAAGTTGTCCTCTGACCCCGACACACATGCCATTTTACTCTCGAGTACACCTATGCACAGTTAATTTGGGGTGGGGGCGAGAAAGTGAGGGGTGAAAATACAGAAGTGGGTGGATTCCTTGGTACGCAGTATGTCACAGAGCTGGGACCACAGGGGGGCTTCATTGAGCTCTGGACTGAGCATGGAAGGTCCCTGGGATGACCTGGTCTCATCTTTCTCTTCTAGGCACCGAGCGTGTGTCTGGAAGTGGAGGCGATGGAGTCCCTGCCCCACAGAAAGTGCTCTTCCCTATGGAAAGACTATCGCTAAGGTGGGAGCGTGTCTTCCGTGTTGGTGCAGGGCTGCACAACCTGGGTAACACCTGCTTCCTGAACTCCACCATTCAGTGCTTAACCTACACGCCGCCTCTGGCCAACTACCTGCTCTCCAAGGAGCACGCCCGGAGCTGTGAGTGGGCCTTACTGGGGGACTTTGCTGTGAGTCAGCTGAAACAAGCACTTTCCTCACTTTAACACCAGCTAGATAAACCCTGTGCCTAAGGGGCTGTCAGTCTATCTGTCTGACAGTTGAAGCTATTGGAACCTGGTGATTGACAGACACAGCGAGGGAAAGTTCACCTGGGGTCTCACTGAGGCAGGGTTATGTTCTCTAGAGAGAAGGGTTTTTGAAAGATACCTCCACACAGTGTCTGTTCCAACTATTTTATGTGTATACTGAACCGGTATGTTTCATATACATGGCAAAACATGCCCCAAAGTAGAAATTAAAATTGGGTGAAGTAACTGGAGCGCTGAGACTTACCAGAGGTAGCTCTTGTTATTCCTTCAGTAGCTCTCCTAGTGAGCAGAAAGGTGATACTCACTAGCTTGTCACCATCCTGCCTTACTAATGAGATGGTCTGAACTTGTTACCTAAAACGAAAGCACCTTGGGCAGCTGTGGAAATCATATGGAGAAACTTGGGTTCCTCCTGAGAGCACAGGCACAGTGTAGGAAATCCTCCCACAGATGCTGTGGGCTCTGCGTGCTGAGAGAGCCTCCCACCTGCCTGTGCCCCAGTTCTGCTGCAAAACAGCTGTGTCTCTAGAATGTTCTAGGGCTTTCTTCTGCCTCCTGTCCCTATTTTACAGACTAATACCAACTTCCGCACATAGCTCTAAGGGTGAAATGGATTCTGTCAAAGGCCTGGTGTGATGTCACCTGGCACGGGATGGCTGTGAGTTTTCCTATCTAGGTGGTCAAGAAGTCACTGTAGTGGAAGAGTAAAAGAGGATGCTCACCTGAAAAATGGATGGTGATGACAGCAGAACCTCTTAGAGTAGCAGGAGAAGGGCCTTTCCCTTCTGATAATGCACACAAAGCAGTGAAGCGTTATTCTAGATGGTGACCTTGTAAGTGTATTATAAGGGGTACTCTAGCCACGCCCACTTGGTATCCTCTACAGTGTATGCTGTAATGGACAGTGTAGCGTGGGTGGCCGAGTGACCACCTCTGTGTAAGACTGTGCTAGGGGAGGAGAGTGCTCTCAAAACAGTGTTCTACCCAGGCACGGTGGCACATGCCTTTAATCCCAGCTCTTGGTAGGCAGAGGCAGATCTCGTGAATTCAAGGCCAGCCTGGTCTACATAGTGCATTCCTGGCCAGCCAGGGCTACATAGTAAAATTCTGTGTTGAAAAACAAGCAAAAAAGAAAGAAAAACAGTATTCCTGCATAAATCACTAAACCCAAATACTTAAGTTCTTTTTTTTTTTTTTTTTTTTTTTGGAGAAAGATTTTTGTATTGAAAAACAACCAAGAGCCCATCCTCAGCTGGAGCTGAATTAGTCTCATAAAGTGGCTCATGGACTGCTCTTATGGAGAACCTGGGTTCAATTCCCAGCACCTACATGGTGGCTCACAACCATCTGTAACTCCAGTTACAGGGGATCTGACACTCCCTTTTGACATCCAAGGGCAGCCAGAATACACATGATACATAAAGACTCGTGCAGGTCAAATACCCATTACACATAAAATAAAAATAAATAAATCTTTTTAAAAAACCCAAAAAACAGTGCATGTAAGTATATTTCTGCTTCCCAGTGAATCTTAGTAACATAATGTCCAGTGGGCAAGAAAGTTGCAGAAAACACACAAGGTGTGTGTGTGTGTGTGTGTGTGTGTGTGTGTTCACATGCACAAGCAGATGATGTAAGCACGTGCAGAGGAACAGAGGCGTACACTGAATGTTTGTCACTTTCTAGCTTGTTTTTTGAGGCAGGATTGCTCACTGAACCAGGATCTCACTAGGCTGGGATGATGGGTTGGCAAGCTCCTGGGATCAGTCTGCCTGTCTCAGTGCCCGCAAGGCTGGGATTTCTGGCATAGGTGGCCATGCCCAGCATGAGTGTTGGAGCTTTGAAATCAGGTCTTCTAGCTTTCACAGCAAGCACCCAGACCCACTAAGCATGTCCCCAGGCCATAGATAATGAAACTTTAAAGAAAAAGAAAAGAATGGCAGAGGCAGGTGGATCTCTGTGATTTCAAGGCCAGCCTGGTCTACACAGTGAGTTCCAGGACAGCCAGAGCTACACAGAGAAGTCATGTCTCAGGAAAATAAAAAGAAGAAAGAGAAAGGAAGGCAGGCAGGCAGTCACGGGTGGAGGGTGGTGGTTAAACAGTTAGGAGTCAGGTCAGGCTGGATCCAGAGGCGAGTGGACAGGGGATAGGAATGGTGTTAACATGGTGTTGGGTTGCATGATGAGTTCAAGGACGTTCTGTTACTTAAAAGAGTGACTGTGTCCTTGTCCATCACGTGTGGGGTCTATGGTTCAACCTCTAGCGTTGCTAAAAATATTAGCAGCTCAGAAAGGAAGGACGGAGGTGCTGTAATTGTTTTCAGACTGTTGTCTTGACCTCATGGTCTTGGTGGTAAGATCCTCCTACCCAAGCCTTACTTAAGTGCTTTTTTCTGTTCTTTTCTTATCCATTCTTTTCCTGTAGAGTCTTCCTCCATTTCTGATTGTTCCACAGGAGTCTTTTCCAGCCATTTGTCAACTTTGTGGGTTGATTTAGTTAGTTAAATGGTGGAATAACTGCATCTTGGTTTGCCTCATGAGCTGCACTGTGGTGTTGGCAAGCGGGGCATACCACAGCTGTGGTCCGTGTCCTCTGTGTGGGCCACCTGTCCTGAGAACAGCACCTGCCCACCCAGGGACAGCCAGTGCTGGGGGTGAGGGGCTAATACACTGGTCTCAGTTCCTGAGAGGGGACTCATTGGTTTGGGTTGGATTTTGTGTGACAAGATTGGCTTGAAACATCATGTTTGGGGGCTGTCTCAGAGTTGAAGGTATGCCCACCAGGGCAACTGGCAGCTAACCTGTGCCAGGTAACCGAGATTCCGAGTTGTAACTTGAGTTCTCACAAAGTTGACAGATTCTTTTGGTCCTGAGATCTATTTTTAGCGCATAAGGAGAGCAGTGGCGGCAGCAGAAGTGAGACGGCAGTTTGCTAGGGGTGGGCGCCGTAAGCAGATCTGTCTGTCGATTTGTGGGATGTTTGAGCTGTAGGGCCAGGGGAAGAGCTGGGTGGGCAGTATGGACCCGAGGAAAGCAAATTGCAAGCGTGTGATATAGCCAGCATGCCTTGCTGAGTGTGTTAACCTCCGACTGTGATGGTATTGTTCGTGTGTTGCAGTAAGCACACAGATTGGATCAGTCACGCCTCATTCAAGGTCAGGGCCCCCATGGGTGAAGGATTGTGGGGAGTTGAATTGTGATAATCAGTGTTTCACTTAAGAGACTCCCAGAGCCAGTTGCAGCTTCTCTATTTTAAAGTCACAGTTTCAAAGGCAGGAATGTATCCTGTTCCATTGTAGTGTCTAATGAGAACCGAGCCATGGGTATAGAGCAGGAGGCAGGCCATCTGGTCCGTGGCGTGCTAGTCTAAGCTTCTGTTGAACTTGTCTTTGCTGTCATACGAATCCTGGGTTGTTTTGACTCTGCACGTGGAGTAGGGGTGTCTCACCCTCACGCTGCCTCTTGCCCACTACAGGTCACCAAGGGAGCTTCTGCATGCTGTGCGTCATGCAAAACCACATGGTCCAGGCCTTTGCCAACAGCGGCAACGCCATCAAGCCTGTGTCCTTCATCAGAGACCTGAAAAGTAAGCATGGGTTTTGGGTCTTTTCGGTCAAGTATCTGCCAGGTGCTAGCTCTGTGGTTGCAGGAAGGAGGAAAGCCATGAATGAAGTGTCAGGAATCCTTGCTTGTGGAAAGTCCCATACAGCGATGCAGGTAGTTGGTGCAGACACATGGGCTCCATGTTGTTACTGAAGGAAGGCTTTCTTCTGGGCACTACTTGGAAGAGTAGTTAGTTGGGTTTTAGCCAGGTGGAGAGCAGGTGAGCATGAAAGCTGGGGGTGGGGTGGGGTGGGGGCAGCTATGTGCTGACAGCAGAGCTGCTGTAAGTGCTGTGGAGACCCTGCCTTCCAGTCACATGGCAGAAAGGTTGTAACGCCCTGACATGGTGTGCTGGCTCTTGGGAAGGTGACCTCAAGCAGTTGACCTAGCGTCCATCCTTCCCTGCTTCCTCCAGAGATCGCCCGGCACTTCCGCTTCGGGAACCAGGAGGATGCGCACGAATTCCTGCGGTATACCATCGATGCCATGCAGAAAGCCTGCCTGAACGGCTGTGCTAAGTATGTATCTCACCTCCCCTCTAGGCCATCTTCTGAGAAGGCATTGGCGCTCAAGCACCTGACTAGCTGGTGCCCTGTAGCCTGGGCCGTTAAGCTCTGCAGAGAGGAAGGGCTAAGTTCACCTGTGAACTCATCCAGTCTCTCCAAAACCACTCATTACTTTGAAATAGAGAAATAAGTGGGGACTCACACTTAGGGAAGGAAGGAAGGAGTTCACACTTAGAGAAGGAAGGAGGGGGCTCACACATAGAGAAGGGAGGAGGGGGCTCACACTTAGAGAAGGGAGGAGGGGGTTCACACTTAGAGAAGGAGGGGGCTCACACTTAGAGAAGGAGGGGGTTCACACTTAGAGAAGGAGGGGGCTCACACTTAGAGAAGGAGGGGGTTCACACTTAGAGAAGGGAGGAGGGGGCTCACACTTAGAGAAGGAGGGGGCTCACACTTAGAGAAGGGAGGTAGGAGTTCACACTTAGAGAAGGGAGAGGACTCACACGGAAGGAAGGAAGGAAGGAAGGAAGGAAGGAAGGAAGGAAGGAAGGAAGGGGCTCACACTTAGAGAAGGGAGGTAGGAGTTCACATTTAGAGAAGGAAGGAGGGGGCTCACACTTAGAGAAGGAGGGGGCTCACACTTAGAGAAGGGAGGAGGGGGCTCACACTTAGAGAAGGAGGGGGCTCACACTTAGAGAAGGAGGGGGCTCACACTTAGAGAAGGGAGGAGAGGGCTCACACTTCTGTGAAAATGAAAGGATGGAGGAAAGCAGCATGTGAAAAATTATAATTCTTAAAGATCTTACTCTGTTTGATGCTAGGTGGTTTTCTTTTCATTTTTGGTGTTGTATCAGGGTCTGTGTGGCCTAACCTGGCCTCCAGCTCTTGATTCTGCTGCCTCATTTCCCAGAGAAGGAGTCCAGCAGCATGGCACCTCCCTGGCACTGTTTGCCCACATGGTCACTCCCCTAGATGGATACTCTGTGCCGCAGGTACTCCTTGGACGGGGCTGTTGCTCACTCATAGGAGGTGGCATTAGTCTAAGGACCAGCCTTGTAACCGAATCCTTCTGGAGTATCTGGAAGGTGATCTGACTGACCGAAGTGGCTCTCACCCTCTTTGCTGTGATCTCTGGGGCTGCTGTTCTGTGTTGCTGACTTTTTGCAGGTTCTTTCGTTAGTTCTGTGACATTTTACCACAGTTCTGGTCTCTGATGGCTTTCCTGTCTGTAGGCCTAGGTCCAGTCTCACCTGAACAGGCTCTTTTCTCTTTTTTTTTGTTTTTGTTTTGATTTTTTTATAGACCAGGTTGGCCTGGTACTCATATCCGCCTATCTCTGCCTCCCCAGTGCTGGGATTAAAGATGACCATCACCACCTGGCTCCTTTTTTTTTTTTCCTTTGAGACAGGGTATTGAGTAGCCCTTGAATTCTTGATCCTTTTGGGATTATGGTGTGCACCATCATGCCTGGTGCCTCTTCTTTCTTTCTTTTTTTTTTTTTTAAGATTTATTTTTATCATGTTTATGTGTGTGTGTGTCTGTGTGAGTGGATGTGGTGTATGGGGATTCCCATGGTGTCCAGAGGAGGCTGTCAGAGCCCCTGGAACTGGAGTTACAGGCAGTTGTGAGCCACCTGGCACGGGTGCTGAAGCAGGGTCCTCTGCAAGAGCAGCCAATCTCCCTTAGCCACTGAGTTTTCTCTCCAACCCAAAAGGAGATCCTTATTTTATCTTACTTTGTCTTTAGCGTGTGTTGGTTTATTTGAAGTTTTCTGTTCAGGATTTTTCTTCTGGCTCTAAGTGTCTCTGGCTGTTCAGTTCGGTTTAGACTTGGTTGTCACTCTTTTTCCCTGTACCTGGGGGTGGTTTTCACTGACAGGGTTCCCCTTTTCGTCTGTTGCCATTTTCAGTGCAGAACCCCTGTGCACAGATTGAAGCTGCCTGAGTCTTTACTCTGGAGTCCACTTGTCCTTTGCCTGCACCAGGCAGCGTGAAGTATGCCTTCTTGCATTGATGGCTTTTTCCAGAGTCCCAAATATGTCACTGCTCATAGTTTTGGGCTTGGGGGATATCCTGAATGTCCCCTTTTTACCCTTCCCCACCAAGTGTCAAGATGCCTGTCTGTCAGGATGTCTGTTTGTCCCTTTGCCGTCTTCGCATGCTTTCAGAGCCTGCTGCCTACACCTTCAGTTCTCATAGCCCCTGCCCCTGGGCCAGGTTGGAGCTGCATTTGAGTCTCTGCTCCAGTCTCTGAGCAGTTGCCATGAGTCTCAGTGTATGAAAGGGCTGTTGCACCTGTTGATGTGCAGTTGATTGGCTCTTTTATTAATAGTGGTGGTTCATATTTCTTCATCACCTATCATTGCACAACAAAAATTTGTTCTCCAAATGTTTTGGTGATGAGCATCTTAGTTCACAGTAAACCCTGGCACCATCATCCATTCAAGGGCATTGAACTGTTCAGCTTAGGACCCGGCTGGGTGGTGTTGTCCATAGGAGATGGCCTTGGGAGGCCCCCACGTGTGGGCTGAGGATGTAG
Organism: Cricetulus griseus; assembly: GCF_003668045.3. Taxonomy (NCBI): domain Eukaryota; kingdom Metazoa; phylum Chordata; class Mammalia; order Rodentia; family Cricetidae; genus Cricetulus; species Cricetulus griseus. Next base: position 130,844,396 of record NC_048600.1, on the reverse strand, counting down.
CACCTGGGGGGAGTCAGCAGTCAGCTGGGAGCTGGCCACACCCTCCCGTTGCCATAGTCTTGTAGTGAATACTCCAGGGCTATAACTAGTGCTGGAGAGTGACTGTGGCAGGTTCAGCCAAGTAGAATGCTGAGCAGGAGGAACTACTGTTGTCTTGGCCAGGCAAAGAAGGTGCTAGTCAGTGTGGCTTAGTGCTGGCTGCCCCAGTGTCTTGTGAGCAGTGTCATAGAAGAGAGAGGGTAGGGTGGTTAAGCGAAGTTGCTTGCTGAGACGGTTGTGGGAGTGGGGGCCCAAGTAGATAGAGGTCCTATGAAGAGTTTAGGAATGCTTCTGGGGGCTTAGGGCAGCTGATCTGTGGAGACTAGAGGGGTGGGGACCTGGCTATGAATAGCTTGCCTCGCTGTGCTGTACCGTCCTCCTACGGCTGTGACTTCCTTTTAGGTTGGATCGGCAGACACAGGCTACTACCCTGGTGCATCAGATCTTTGGAGGCTATCTCAGGTCCCGAGGTAAGCAGATGCATTCTCTACCCTGGCCAAGCAGATCTGCACATTGAGCCAGGAAGTCCTCAGCGTCCCCAGATAGATGAGGCATGCCCCTAACTGAGAATGTGAGCACGTGGTGGGGGCTGGAGGTCCCAGGCCTTGTCTTTCTGCCTGGCTGCCCTTGTCTACTGTAGGACTGTCTGCTGAGGGAGTTGGAGACGCATTGTGTGAAGTGATGATGTAGCTCTTCCTTAGCTCTCCTCTGTTCTTGGGGTGAGGCCTGTATTCTGCTGCAGAGGGCTTGCTCACTGTCCTGTGGCAGTGGCCAGACAGATGGACAGGCAAGGCCTGATAAAAGAACCTAGCTTGATCCACATATGTGTCTGCAATTGATGGGACAGTCATCTTTTGTGAGAGATGACTTGAATGTTGTAGGCGCTGGCCCTAGGTGGTGCTCTCGTGGATCACGCTGCCCACTGCCTCTGTGTTCCATTGCAGTGAAGTGCTCCGTGTGCAAGAGCGTCTCCGACACATACGACCCCTACTTGGACATAGCCCTGGAGATTCGGGTACGCTCGGGCAGTGCTCTGTGTTCCTGGGGTGACGGGAGAGGGGCAAGAGGGCTCACCAGCAAGAAAGGTGTGAGTCAGAGTAGAGTGGATAAGGGCGCTGGGCTCTCCTGTGGCCTTTTTGCTGCCGTGTGCTTGCCTCTGCTGCACAGAGCACGGAGAAGCCCACATTTGTGATGTCTTGCCTTTCCCTTCCAGTTAAAGGGTAAAAAATACACCCTCCAGGGGGAGCAGAAAGGGTATGGGATAGGCAGGGTTTTAGCTGGGGGGGGTGGTAGGGAAGGAGGGGAGGGAGAGGGAACTGGGATTGACATGTAAAACAATCTTGTTTCTAATTCAAATAAAAAAGAACATCTGCAAAAAAAAAAAAAGTAAAAAATAACACTGAGTTTTGTGTTCTGGGGCATCAGCAGTGACAGTGGGGCTTGAGAAATGTGTGACATGCTGGGGACAGTCTTTGGAGTAGACAGCCCATTATTCCCCTTTGCTGTCAGCCTATCCTTGCCTTTGCTGGGACCTTGAGTTTCTGAGTCACCCCAGCTGCAGTCACAGCGAAAGATCTCACATGGCTGTCACCTGTCACCTCTAGAGAGGTCACTGTCTGCTCCTGCTAGTTGGGTGGGGGTGGGCTGGGTTAGCAAGGCCAATTTTTATGCAAGTCAGGTTTTATCACTTGCTCCGTCAGCCTGGAGAGACCTGAAATCTGGGGCTTCTCGAGTCAGGCTTTTTTCTTTTGCTGCTCATCCTGTTCCATTTTCGTCCTCCTCAGCAAGCTGCAAATATCGTGCGCGCACTGGAACTTTTTGTGAAACCAGATGTCCTGAGTGGAGAGAACGCCTATATGTGTGCTAAGTAAGTGTCGTTTGCTTGCAAGAAAGTGACCATTCAGGGTACCTGAATGAAAAGTTGCCTCCCTCAGGGACGGCCAGTGCTCACACTTCCTCAGTGTCCTTCATCTGGCTTATGGAACTGGCCCACCAGCAGCCTGAGGCCCATAGCACCTGTCCATAACTGCTGCTTGCCCCTTACCTGTCCTGGGGACAGAGGCTCCACATGTATTAGCATGTTGAAGAGCAGTGTGTTGTTTTCCCTATTGTCTATGGTGGAAACTGTCATGGAGAGGCAGAGGGTCTGACCCGTAGTTCCCCTCAGATGACACAATGGAGAACCCTCCACTCTGCTGTCTTGCATCTTAAATGAGACCTGTGTATAGCTCCTGCTTTTAGGGGTCAGGTCATCTTTCTGTCTTGGTGCAAACAGTTGTCCTCTGAGGCACATCCTAGGGTGCTGGCATTGGGGTCATCTTTCTGAAGCTGCAGCCACCAAAAGTTCCTTCACTCTTGTTTTTCAGGGTTCCTGTCACAGTACTGCTTTTTTAATTTGTGTTTTTGTTTTGAGGCAGGGTCTCACTATGTAGCCCTGACTGGCTTCACACTCACAGAGCTACCTGCCCTACTTCCTAAGTACCGGGATTAACACTGCATTGGGCTTTTGTTTTGAGATCAAGTCTCACCATGTAGCCCTGGCTGTCCTAGAACGTGCTCTGTAGACCAGGCTGGCCTCATTCACAGAGATCCACCATGCCCAGCTACATTGGGCTTTTTGAGTTTTGTTTATTTTTTTTTTTCTTTTTTTTTCTTTATCCCTTTGCTTGCTCTGGTCTGCTTCCTGCCCGTTTTTCATTTGTCTCCATAGTGCTCCCACCTCCTGTGTGGCCACATTGACCCTGTGCTTCTTTCCTGTTTCACAATCTTTTGCACCTGTCACTTAGGCTCCTGGTCGAGGGGGGGGTCTTCTTGCTTTGGGACTTTTGACTGTCTAGGTTACAGCATGTGGATTTTGGTTTTAGGTGCCGGTAGGCACAGGCCTTTCCTGTCACACCTGCCGAGCACTCCAGAAGCTTTTCCGTTCGCCCTTAGGTGTAAGAAGAAGGTTCCAGCCAGCAAGCGCTTCACCATCCATAGAACATCCAATGTCCTAACTCTGTCACTCAAGCGCTTTGCCAACTTTAGTGGGGGCAAGATCACTAAGGTGAGTGCGCCCCCTGCTGACATCCAGGCTGCTCTGTACAGGGAGAGGCCTTGGGAATCTGCATTTCTATCTTTAGAAATTTCTATTTTATGTATATGAATGTTTTGCCTCCAGGTTTATCTGTGCACCACCTGTAGGCCTAGTGCCCTCAGAGGCCAGAAGTGGTGTTAGATTTCCCTGGAACAGTAGTTACAGGCATTTGTGAGCTGTCATGTGGGTACTGAGAATTGAACCTGGGTCCTCTGCGAGAGCAGCAAGTGCTCTTAACTGCTGAGCCATCTCTGCAGTCCCCTTAGACATAAACTCACAGAGACTGCCTGCCCTCTGCTTCCTGGGTGCTGAAATTAAAGGGTCACAGAACCACCTCCCTGCTATAGAAGCTGTATCCAGTCTTGACTCTCTCAGAGGATTTATTATCGTCGTCTAGAGTGGTGACATGGTCCAGTGTGTAAAGGCACCTACACCAAGCCCAGTGACCTGGGCTCGATCTCTGGAGCCTACTTGGTATAAAAGAACTGATTTCTGAAATTTGTCCTCCGGTCTCCACAGGAGTGTCATGCCATGTACATGCTCACAGCCCCGTAGATAAAATGTAATGAAAAGAACCAAGCAAAATCCTCCTGAACTGGACATGCACACAGTTACTGGGGAAAGTGCTGTGCCAGCATCTTAAGGAGCTTAGGTCTTCTGGGCAGTAGTTCAGAGGACTCCAGTGTGTGAACCACTGGTCTGTTAGACTCTGAAGAGTATGTATTATAACAAAGTTGGATCAGGGCTATGAATCCATTGTGTATATATTGGTTTATTGAAGATGGAGGTTTCTGTCCCGCCTGGGCCCACAGCTGCTTTGCCCCAAATAAGCACACAAAGACTTACTTTAGTATAAATGTTTGGCTGATGGCTCAGGCTTCTTATTGACTAGCTCTGTCTTAACTATTAACCCATTTCTATTAATCTGTGTATTGCCACGAGGCTGTGGCTTACTCGTAATCTGGTATGTTACTCCTTGGGCAGCATGGTGTCTCTCTGTAGCTCCTCTGTGCCTCCTCTCCCCAGACTGCTCCTCATCTGGTCGCCTCGCCTATGCTTCCTGCATGGCTATTGGCCAATCAGTGTGTTATTCATCAACCAGTAAGAGAAATGTGTATATAGAAGGGACCCCCCCCCATCAGTTTATGAGATTTTTATTTATTCTGTCATAGAAAGACATAGGAAAAGCTGGATCTGGGACACACGCCTGTGACCCCAGCACCTGGGAGATGGAAATGGGAAGGGAAGGTTACAAGATGACATAGAGAGTTGGAGTCTATCCTAGGGCACATAGTGACCACTGGCCAAAGCAGACATTTCTGAGGTTATGGATGTATATGACCCTTGCTCTCCTGAGAACATGTTACTTAGCTTTCCTTTTTCAAATAGGACGTTGGCTATCCTGAGTTCCTGAACATACGCCCATACATGTCTCAGAGCAGTGGTGACCCTGTCATGTATGGGCTCTATGCTGTCCTGGTGCACTCGGGCTACAGCTGCCATGCTGGGCACTACTACTGCTACGTGAAGGTGAGTGTTGACCTGACTGCTGGGCTTAGCTGAGGTGAGCTTGTGCTGCCTTCTGGGGCAAGTGGCCTGCACCCATAAAATCTAAATGAGTCCTTTGCACTTTTTGTTTTGTTTTGTTTTTTTCTGGGAAACATCAGTGCTTTGCATTTGTGTTTTGTTCCTCCTTTCCACATATGTATATAAAAGATGTATTTTCCATCATTGTCCCAGGGCCAGCAGAATGGCTCAGCAGGTGAAAATGCTCACTGCAAGCCTTGTCACCTCAGTTCCATCCCAGGGCCCACAAAGTGGAAGAGCAGATTTGACCCCTTTAAATTGTCCTCTGACCTCCACACTTGCATTGAGGCACATGCCCATGCCCTCCCCCCCAATAAATAAGTAAATAAATGTGAATTTTAGGAGTTTTTTAAGGTCCACAAGTGGGCATGGTAAACCATGCCTTTGTAATTCCAGTTTTCTGGGAGATCAAAAGTTTGAGCTCGGCTGAAAACACTTAGTGAGCCTCTGCCTCCAAATTGAAGAGTGTGGCTGGTTCCTGTCTGTTGACTGCTGTTTTCTGTAACCATCGTCTCCCGCTCTGCTCAGGCTAGCAATGGACAGTGGTACCAGATGAATGACTCCTTGGTCCATTCCAGCAACGTCAAGGTGGTTCTGAATCAGCAGGCCTACGTGCTCTTCTACCTACGGTGAGGAGCCTCCATCTCCCTAGAGTTGTCTGTGCCCTACAACACACTCTGCCTGGGCCAGGGGGTTTCTGCAGCCCTTTCCTGACTCTAAGCTCCTGGGAATTTGCTGGAGGGGAGATGGTTGGGCAGACCATGTAAGGAGCTCCTGTCCTGGGGAGGGCTCTGACTGCCTACAGCCATGGGCAGGTAATTGTTACTTATGCTGTTGCCTCATGAGGCCTTTGCCCTGGTGTGGCAACTTCTCTGGTGAAGAGAGCCACCTCACATTGGGGGTGGGCATGCATCAGACCTTGGGAAGCCACTAGCAGAGGCTGTTGTCCCTGAGGTGTTCTTGTCACTTGATGCCACCCTGCTGAGTTTGGGTGACAGATTTGGGGCTCTTTGGTTTTCTGGCTCCTTGAGGATCTGCTCCAGAAGGGCTCTGTGCCCTCACAGGCATATGTCCAAGGCTTTAGGATGTAGATGGGCAAGGCAGCCTCTAGAAGCCCTTGGGACACTAGTGCTCTTCTGGGTTTTGCATTCTTGGCACGAGTGGGGAAATCCCAATCCTTTTTTTTCCCCTCTGCAGAATTCCAGGCTCTAAGAAAAGTCCTGAGGGCCCTGTCTGCAGGGTGGGTTCCACTCTTCCTAGTCGTCCTAGTGTCATTCCAGATCACTCCAAGAAGAACCCTGGCAATGGGGTCGTTTCCTCCCCGCTGATGGCAAAGGTACTGTGTAAGTGGAAGAGCTGCTCTGCTTCTAGTATTTCAGAGGTTCGGGGGTCTTCTCTGGGGGACCTTGCCTCGTTGGTTATCAGCTGCCTTGGGAATGGAAAGATGGGACTGTAGGGCTCAGTTGCTGCCCAGGAGTGCTGGATTGGCTCCCAGAGAAACAACCACTGTGTTTTCTGTTAAAGCCGGTGTCCTGTTGTTAGTCACAACCTTGTGTTTTTTACAGTTCTTTGGTGCTAGACACAGACATACCCATGGGTAAAGGGATGCCATGTCTGCAGTTTATTCAAATGGTTCAGAGTGGAAATGTAGATGTATTTATATACACACACAAACATATACATACACAACAATGAAACTTAGTCATCTGTGGACTTGTGGATTTTAACCCTCATGATTAACCGCAGATTTGGATGTCATCACAGCTCTTTGGGAAGCCAGCAGCCTCACTTGCAGAGCTGCCCCTGGTTGAAGGAGGCAAACATGGGTATGCAGAAGCAATGGCGGGTACAGCCAAGAGGGCAAGACTGCTTTACTTGCATGATCCAGTTCAGCACACATCTTCCCATTCTGCACTTTCGTAAAGCAGCTTTTGGAAGAAAGAGACCAGATCCGTTCTCTATAGCCCAGGCTGGCCTTGAATTTGAAGTGCTCCTTCTGCCTCTGCCTGCTGGGTGCTGGGATTATAGAGATTATAGATGTGAGCTGTCACACCCAGCATCATTCCCTAAGAGATGTGTTCCTGTCAGGAAACAGTCTTTGTAAAAGTAAATTATTATAAAATATAGAAGTAACTAAACCTTTGAAAGAAGGCTTTGGAACTTTTGAATTGGTAAGAAAAGTAGCAATTGGCTAAAGTGTAACGTAAAGTTTTGTAGGTAAAATAAAATAAATATAAAACAGAATAAAAATTGCAAGGTGGTAGTGGCACATGCCTTTAGTTGTAGCACTCAGGAGGATCAAATTCGAGGCCAGCCTGGTCTACAGATTGAGTTCCAGGACAGCCAGGGCAGTTACACAGAGAAACCCTGCCTCAAAAAAACGAAGCAAGGGCTGGAGAGATGGCTCAGAGGTTAAGAGCTCTTCCAGAGGTCCTGAGTTCAATTCCCAGCAGCCACATGGTGGCTCATAACCATCCACTATGAGATCTGGTGCCCTCTTCTGGTGTGCAGATATACATGGAAGCAGAATGTTGTTTACATAATAAATAAATAAATAAATAAACTAAAAAAAACAAAAAACGAAACAAGTAACAAAAAAAACAGTAAAATTTTTTAAATGTTTGCAATAGGGGACTTGGAGAGGTGTTGCTTGGTGGTTAGTGTTACTTAGCTGTGTGAGGCCCTGGGTTCCAACCCCAGTGTATCCCCCTTCCCCTAAGCACACACATGCTCAAAGAACTGTAACAGGTGCAAGGAAGCTCATGTCTGTAGTGATCGCTGTGGAGGGTAGGGATGGTAGAGTGAGAAGAGCCGAGGACGCCCTGTCAGTGTGTAGAGATATGTGTACCTTCCACATAAGTTGAAGTTCATAAGGTGGTCCAAGGCCCAGGAATCCTGTTTCTGGTGATTATTAACATGGCTGTTAAGTACAGAAAGGGCTACAATCTTGATTTTATTTTCTTATTTATTTATTTATTTATTTGTTTATTTTTGATGTACTGACTGTGAGTCCTTGCATGAGCTGTAAGGACTGTGGTGACAGAGGAGAGAGATGCAGTAGGTATTTGCTCAGGCAGGAAGTGGCTATCATGACAGGGTTATGAACAGTGGATTGCTTTCATATGTCCTTGATCTTAGGATGTGGCAGGGATTTTTTTAGTTCATTGAGTAATGCGTATCAAAAAGCAGATTTTGATTTGGAAACTGCTGCAGAGCGCAGGATCGTTTCTGGTGATGGACATGGCTGCAAGGGAGGTGGGGGGCGCTCTGTTTAGATCTTTAACCAAGGGTAGAGAAGGAAAGCCCTCTGGAGGCACGGTGTGCTGTGGTGCATTGTGAGCCTTAGTTCTGGGTAGCAGAAGAAAATGGCTCCTGTTTTTTAATTTTTAAAAATAAAGATTTTTATTTTCCACACACGGGTGTTTTGCTTGCATGCATACCTGTGCACCATGCACACGCAGTGTACACAGAGGCCACAGAAGGCGTTGCCTGCCTTGAACTGGAGTTACAGAGAGTTAGCCAACTGTGTATGCTGGGAATTGAACCCAGGCTTCTAAAAGAGCAGCCAGTGCTCTTTACCACTGAGCCATCTCTCCAGCCCTCAAAACTTGCTCTTCTTGATTTCCAGGAGTTTTAGATTGACATCTTGAACTTTGAAAAATGGCTCTAAACTATCAAACATTTTGTTTGCTGTCAAGAGATGCATAGCTGCCAGTAGACACTGAAGACTTTGAGGGTGTCCCCTGTGAGGAAGGGTTAGCTTGAGCACCATGATGCAATGGGTGCGGGGAGACCCAGGGGAGCACAGTGCTTACAAGATGGGGCTTTGTAACATTCTCTCAAATCTTGGTGAAGCCCTGTTGCTTTCATAAAGTGTGACCTGTTTTGTATACAAATCCTGAGGCACCAAAAGTCCTTACCATTAGCCAGAACCCGGTTTGCTCCCAGAAGCTGCCCCTGATTGGTTGCCTGCTTTGGCTTGACCATGTTCCCTAGTCAGGGCTCCGTTGGGCTCTGATGACTTCCTTTCTTGCTCTTTAGCGACAAGACTCTGTGATGAGAAGACTGCAGTCCCCTGAGGAGGTTGGTGCGCCTGTGTCCAGGAATGGCTCCATGCCAGGTCTGAAGCTACAGAACGGATGTGTTCCTGCAAAGGCACCTGCTGGGTCCCCTTCCCCAAGACTCACCCCAACACCCACACACATGCCCACCATTCTGGATGAGCCTGGAAAGAAGGTGAAGAAGCCAGCTCCCCCGCAGTCCCTCACCACACCCCCCACCACTTCTCAGGGCTCTCCTGGGACCAGCGAATCCAGGAACCAGCGGCCTGGCTCCTGGGCCAGCAGGGATACCATCTTCTCTACCTCACCAAAGCTCCTGGCCAAAGCCTTTGCCAATGGGCCCAGGCTGACGGGGGAAGGCAATGGTGTGGGCCTGGAGAAGGGGGCTTCGAGTGGCTTGAGCCCTGAGCACCCTGCCAGCCGTGGCCCTGCCAAGGCCCCACAGACCACGGAGGGCAGAGCTGCGCATTTCTGTGATTCTCAGGGAACAGACTGCCCCACCGCCGGCCCTTCCAAAGCTCTGCTGAATGGCGTAGATCCCAAGATAGTGAAGCTGAAGTCCCCTGCCCTGAGCAGCACCGCCACTGAGCCCACAAGCCTCATGTCTCCCCCACCAGCCAAAAAACTGGCCCTGTCGGCCAAGAAGGTGGGTCTGTGGGGGTCTCCTCTTTGGAATTGCCTTGGGACTCGATGTGAGCATAGGAAGATAGGAAATCACGGAGGACCATGGCTTCCTTTGCTCCTTTAGTCCAGAGGGCCAGAATGCCTGCTGAGGGTCCCCATAATTTGTCCGTTGAGAAGGGGCTGTGTAGGGTGGAGGTGGTGGGTTCTGAGGGGACACCAGTTACTCAGCATCTCAGGCTACTGGTGGAAACTAAGCTAAGAGTACTAACCAGTTTTCTATAAATGGAGCCTGCTAGTTGAGCCACAGAGGAAGACCTGCGGGCTACCAGGCTGCTCAGGGTGGGGAGGACAATGAGTGAGATGAGGGTGGGGCTGGGACACTTGTTGAAATGTCCTTCCTTTCTCTTTATTTCTAACCAACAACACTCTCTGGTTCTTCTTCTGCCATCCCCTCTCCACCTACCTCCCCCCTCCCTGTTTTTTTCCTTCTGTCCCTGTTCATCTTTCTGGGCTCTTTTGTTTTATTTTTATTTATTTTTCAATTTTATTTTCCCTCTTCCCTCACGGAAACCTTTTTTAGACCACCAAGTTTTTATTTATGTCAATAACTGCAGGCCAGCACCCTGTGGAGGGCGACCGGCAATGACATCCGTTCACCTCCCCCCTCAGCATTCTCCGACCTCACCTACCCCATGAAAGCCACACACCCCGTCGTTGCCTCCACTGGGCCTGTCAGTAAAACCAGGTGAGCTGGGGCACAGGCCCCCCAGGTGTACTTGGCTGGTGAAGAGCCACGGGTCATCGAGGGCAGAGGTCCCCTTGTCCATCCCTGTTTGGTAAAGGAAGCTCAGTTGGTCAGAGCTGGTTTAGTCTTCATAGTCCTAAGTCTTTGAGTTTTCACCTGCCGGCCACAGCACAGGGTACCCTGGAGTGCTGTGCACTGTTCTGACTTGTACCCCTCAAGAAGTCAGACGCTCTGTGAGCCCAGAGGCTCGTGAACCCCTGCAGGGACCTCTTCCTGCCAGGGTCATGACTTGGTCTCCAACTGCGCTTCCATTGCAAAGCTCCATTGCAAAGCACCAGAGGCTCCAGACTGCCTGCCGGCCTCATGCCAGGCCTAGAGGAGGGAGACTGGGTTCTCAGGCTCCATAGGATTCTTCAGGGCCCTTTAATCTCATCTAGAGATGATCTTCCTGGTCCAGTGAGGTGCTTGTGTCCCCTGGGAGTGCTGCTGAGTGGCAAGAGAAGATACATGGTTAGCTGGGCTCATAGGGACCCAAATGCCTTGGCAGCTGGGAGATAAGAAGGAAGGAGAGGCAAGAGTGAGGTTCTGTGGCACTGCTGGGCTCCTCCAATCCCAGGGTGCTGTGAGGGTGGCATCTCCTTTGCTGCCTCCACCTCCAACATGACATTTTTGGCATGTTCTTAAATGTTGAGACATTGGCGGAATTGTTGATTCCTTGTCAGGTTTTTGTTTGAGACATAGTTTTTCTGTATAGATCAGGCTGGCCTGAGACTTGGGAATCCTCCTCCATCTGCCTCCTGAGTGCTGGGGTGAAAGCCGTGCACCACCACACTTGGCATAAACAGTCTTAATTACTTTTTAGATTTATGTGTATGAATGTTTTGTCTGCATGTATGTCTGACCATGTGTGCACTAGGTGCCCACAGGTCAGAAGACAGGAACTGGAGTGTGAGCTACCATGTGGATGCTGGAAACTGAACCTACAAGAGCAACAAGTGCTCTTAACTGCTGAGCCATCTCTCCAGCCCCAGTGTAAATGTTGTTTAAAGCTCCAGCAGACACTTGGAGTCACACTGGTACGGATGACACAGCTGGTCTGTTCTAGTTTGGGTGATGGCAAGTGCAGTCTCCACAAATCCACTTCCCTTTGCAGTGACCATACAGGCATGCATGCCTCATGTGCTAAGCCGCTCCTCACTCTTCTTACAGTGAAATTGGGTTCCCAGGCTCCATCACTGTGGACGGTGTGTGGCTTGTTTTGCTGTTGTTGGAATGCTCAGTCCCCAAGGGGGAACCCTGTGGCCTCTGGAGATTGGAGGATTGATCTGGACAGGATGTTTTGTTTATTTCACCTCTTGACACATTTGAGTTGAAAATTTGAAACATTGGGATTTGGTTCCTTTGTTTTGCCTTTAGATTTCATTGTTGGAAGGGAGGGTGTTGGGGTTTGGTTTTGAGATCAGGTCTCGCCTGTCTCTGCCTCCCAAGTGCTATCTGAGGCTCATGTTGGGTTGCCCAGCTGGTCTTGTTTGCTTTGTTGTAGTCCTTGCAGGACTCAAATTTGATGTGTATTGGAGGATGACCTTGAACTTCTGATCCTCCAGCCTCTTATTTCCTAAGTTCTGGGATCACAAGCAAGTGTTGACACTTTTTATTGTCTGTCAGTCTGTTTGAAGACAGTCTGTCAAGTGTTACCAGCTACACTTGAACTCACTAACTGCTAAGGGCTGGTCTTGACTGCTTGATCTTCCTGCCTCTACCTCCTAAGTGCTGTGATTGCAGGTACGGACCACCATGCCTAGATTAAAAGGAAAAAAAATAGAATTTATAATACCCAGATCTGTGCTGGGGGTGTAGCCCAGTAGTACAGTGCTTGCTTGGCATGCCCAAGGTTCAGTTTTCAGCACTACAAAAAAAGCTTTGTAACAAGAAACTGAGATATGTATTGTTTTTATTAACTTTGATTTTAGATGGACTGAATTTTGTTAGCCTGCCTTCAGAAACCATGGAATTTGTTTGTGTGTCTAAGAATTACAGAGACAAAATAACCTTTTAAAATTCTAGGGTAAGAACTGGAGAGATGGTTAAGCAGTTAAGAGCCCTGACTGCTTTTCCAGAGGTCCTGAATTCAATTCTAGCAACCACATGGTGGCTCCCAACCATATATAGTGGGATCTGATACCATGTTCTGTCTGATGTCCTCCTCTGTTATGCAGGCATATATGCAAATAGAGCACTCATGAATAAAAAAAATTAAAAAATTTCTAGGGTAAACCGGGTGTGGCAGTAGTCACCTTTTAACTCAGGCACTCAGGAAGCAGAGACAATTAGATCTCTGAGTTCGAGGACAGCTTGGTCTGCATAGCCAGGTCTAGACCAGCCCCAGTTACATAGAGAGAACTGGCCTTACACTCCACCTTGCCCCCCAAACTCTAAGGTGTGAAGGGAGGTGGGGTGTGGTTTGGCAGAAGGATGACTTGTGCAGATCGTCTACAGTGACTCTCCTGTACCCGCTGGCTGTCTACAGGGCTGTTACACCTGCTCCCCGACCGTCTACTCTCCTGAAGCATTCCATCCACCCCCACTCTGCATCACTGTCCAGTAGTAGCGCCAAGCCCTTAGGGACATCAGAGCCACAGAGCTGCCGCTCCTCTGCCTCGATGCCCCTGCCTCAGGTCAATGGGCACGTCGTGTCCCACTTACACCAGCCACCAGAGGCCATCAAGGCCCTGCACAGCCCCTCCAGAAAGAGGAAAAAGACCCCTAATGGAGATTCCCAGAGACTGGGCATAGATACACACCTCCCACAGTGCCTCGAGGGAGCACCTGCAGCAGCACGCAGGAAGAGGAAGAAAAAGAAGAAGTGCCTGGAGGATGTGGCTCACACAGCTCCCCAGCAGGAAGGCCCGTCCCAGGACCAGCCTTCCAGTCCCAGGGGCCGGAAGGAAGAGGGTACACATCCCCAGGTAAATGGCCATCAAGTGAGTCACATCCTGGACAGTCACCATGTGAGCAGCAAGAAAAGGAGGAAGAGGAAGAGATCAGAGGGACTTAGCCAAGAAGCCACCCTGACCCAGAACATTCTACAGCATGGGTAAGAGCATGGCTGTGATGTGCCCATAGCCTTCCCAGGTGGTGTGGGCTAACAATACAGGTTGGCCTTGTCATGGGGTAAAATGTGTCCTGTGTTAGTGTATGCCAGTTTCCCTCCGAGTGAAAGAGGACAGCCATATCTAGGCCATGCATAAGAAAGGCCAAGTACACAGGGTTCTTGCTAAACACACCGGGACACCTGTGTGTTTAGATAAGGTTGCAGCAACATCCGGTGTGTGCAGTGTACATACCCCAGATAGAGTAAGAGGGACCATGTGGTATCTGTAGTATCATGCTGTCGCTCTGGACAGCAAGCCTCACAGTGCAGCTGATTCCCTCAGCTCAGCGTGGAGTGAATCACCATTCACAGAACACTGCCAGCAGTCTCAGGAATGTGGGGTGGGGCTTTGTTTGCTTGTTTATGTGCACTGGTGTGAGGGTGTCAGATCCCCTGGAACTGCAGTTACAGGCTGTATGATCCGCCATGTGTGTGCTGGGAAGCAACCAGTGTTCTTAAACACTGAGCCATCTCTAGCCCTGCTTTGCTTTCTAAGTCCTTTATTTTTCTGTTTTAATTTGTGCGTGCTTGCGTGCCTGCCTGCCTGCCTGCATGTAGAGATCAGAAGACAACTTGCAGGTGTTATTTCCTTCCACCGTGTAGGTTCTGGGGAGTAAACTCAAGTTGTCAGGATGATGGCAAGCACGTTTAGCCTCTGAGCCATCTCAGCAGCTTTTTCAGAACATTATGTTTGTTTGTTTACCTGTGTGTGCGCGTGTGAGCATGCATGCTGGCACACCATGATGGGCACATGTGAGGGATCAGGCTCAGGTCTGCAGGCTTGGTGCAGAGTGCCATTAATAGCTGAGCTGTCTCACAGCCTTATAACTCTCACCTGTGGTGTATCTGGAGGGCTGACTGGCGCCCTCCTCTGGCTCCCCACAGCTGCTCCCCTGCAGACCACTATGAAACTGAAGTCAGGACAGACTTGCAGAGGAAGAAGAAGAGGAGGAAAAGAAAACACGAGTCACAGCAGGAGGAAGAAGAAAACGAGCACCCAGAAGGCCAGAGGAGCCCGAGGCCCAGTGTCACGTCATCCCCTGAGTTGAGAGTGAATGGCCATCTTTCTAGTGACCGCCTGGGTGAGGACTCCTGCTGACAGTCACAGAGGTGGCAATGTACTGTTCCTCATTGTCAGGCTGCTGGGAGCACTAATCACATGTCAGTTCAGCTTTCTGTCTCTCGATAATACCTAAGACAGTCATCTCAGAGAAAGGGCATGGCTGGGCATGGTGTCATGAGTGTACAATCTGGGAGGGAGGGAGGGAGGGAGGGAGAGGAGGGAGGGAGGAGGGAGGGAGGGAGGGAGGGAGGGAGGAAGGGAGGAAGGGCAGGCTCTAGTCTAGGCTCCATCCACCTTGCACTTCTGGGCCTGTAGTGCAGGTCATCAGTGGCTCATGGCAGAGCAGAGCTGCTCACGTATAGTCAGAAGGCCAGAGAGAGAGAAAGGGTGGGTGTGGTTCTACTCTTCCCAGGGAGGGCAAGCACCCAGTGGCTTGAAGATCTCAGCTGCAGCAGACCCTTTGTGGCTGGCTAGGTAGGTTCCACTTAGAGCTAGCCACCCATTCTGTCAGACTGAGGATCGGGTCTCGGTTCTGGCTTTTTGTTTGAATGGACTTGAACAGTGGGGTAGCATTACCACTGGGAAGTGAGCATCTATTGCCAGCACATTCTGTGGTGCCATTACAGTGATTTGGTTTTAGTGTGTCCTCTGATTGCAGGGCTGGGACAAGCACCTCTTGTTGCCTGGAACAGAGATCAAGAACCCGATGTGGTTCAGGAGTTGCTCCAGGACTCGTCTGATAAGGCTTATGGGAAAAAAGGTATGGGTCTGAGCAGGGCTGTCGCTTCCTAAGGACTGACTCATTTAGGTTGTGGGGGGCGGGGATTCTGGTGTGCTCTGAGATGTGGAGATCACACTGCTCAGGTTTATAAACTTAAACAGTTGCTGGATATGCTTTAAGGGGACCCATGCAGAGGCAGAAAGGCAGATTGTGTCCATGGACCCAGAAGATTGGAGGCCCAAGAGCAGGACAAAGTAGGGAGCTCAAACCCTGGGTCAGCTGAGCAGGATGTCCCAGGGCCTAGTTCAGAAGGGCCAGGGGATGACGCCCGCCAGCTCTAGTGTTGGCACTTCCGACCTGGACCGTGTTTTACAAGGCAGACTTGGAGCATGAACAAGAAGTGAGCACACAGGTTGGAGAGAGGAAGTTTGCAGTTGGAATTGGAGCTCACAGTGATCACACCCACAAGTTATGTGTCCTCCCCCTCATGTTTGTTCTGTTAAGGGGCCATCAGAACCCTGCAGTGGCTAGAGTAGATGGGCCTTGGTGGTAAAGGAGCCCTGAGGAGAGTCTGCAGGGTGACTGGGACCCATGGGCACTGACAGAACATCTCTTGTACAGTTTTGACCTGGGATGGTGAGCCTTCAGCGGTCAGTCAGGATGCCATCAAAGACAGCCGTTTGGCCCGGACCCAGACTGTGCTTGACGACTGGGATGAGGAGTTCGATCGCGGGAAGGTATGGTGTGCGGCTGTGACCATGGGTGGGCACGGCTCCACTTGAAAGCGTTTTGTGATGCTGCTTCACCCAGTTCAGTTGAGGCCAGGATGGAGTCAGCCTCCTGGGTTCCCTCCCGCTGGTCTGTTTCTCCTGTGCATCCAGTACCCTGGGCAGGTGTGGGTCTCTTCCTCAGGAAGGTGAGGGTGACAGGAGCTCCCGCAGAGGGCGCTGTCCATGCATGGTAACTGCACTAGTGTCTGGAAGGCAAATGCCATGTATGGCAGCAAGAAGCCTGCAAGGCTTGGAGGAGCCCTGTCTGGGAACTGTGACACTGTGACTCCTCCTGTAGGAAAAGAAAATTAAAAAGTTCAAGAGAGAAAAGAAGAGAAACGTCAATGCCTTCCAGAAGCTCCAGAGTAGACGGAACTTCTGGTCTGTGACTCATCCTGCTAAAGTTGCCAGCCTCAGCTATCGCCGCTGAGCTTGCTGAGTTTGTCAGAGGTCAGCTTGGCTGTGTGTCTGTCTGCTGTGTGTGGTGGTCTGTGGTCTGCATCTGCCTATGGTATGTATGTCTGTGTATTTGGTGTGTACATTGGTATGTAGCTCTGTCATGTCTATCTGGTGTGTGTGTGTGTACCATGTGTAGTCTGGTCTGTTGTATGTGTTTATCTGTGGTGTTTGTCCTGTGTGTCTGCAGTGTGAGATATATATGTGTATATATATGTCTGTGGTGTCTGTCTGTCTGTGGTATGTATGTGGTATGTGTGGCCTGTGGTATGTCTGGTGTTTGTGACCATTCAGTATGTGTTCTGGGGTGTGTGTGTGTATAATGCATGTGATGTATATGTGTGATGTGTTTTGTAAATGTCTTGTGTGTCTGGTGCATGAGTTTGATGTGTGTGTCTTGTGTCTTTCTGTAGGTGTGACTGACCCAGGGATGTCATAGGATTGTCGTGGTCTCTCTTCTCACCAGGAAGACCAGTGTGCCTGCGCCACTGCACCCCAGAGCTGTCACGTCACATCCTGGGAACTGTCCACTTGGATCTGAGGAGCAGCCTTGTGTAGGCTCCACTGCACTGTGAACCTGCCATGGCAGAGACTCCTGGTGCCACTGTTCACAGACATCCAATGTAGAAGCCCTGGGGCTTCAGCTCAGGGCCTCTGGTGGCATTCATAATGAACCTCACAAGAGAAAGCCTGGCCTGTGGTATCATGCTGACAGTAACCTAGGAGACATCCTCATAGACCCTGGGGTCTAGGTAGGAAAACCCCTCTGTTACTGGTCTGGGGCTGTCAGAGACAAGAGACTGGGGCCAGCATCTCCCAGCATGGCCTTCACTCAGGATGGTGGCATGTTAGTGCCTCTTCTGGTGAGCCCTCCTTTGCTCTCCTGCTGGAGCTGTCTTGTGGGCCTCTCCTCAGAGGGGCCTCTGTATGACTGACTGTCAGCTGCAGTGAGGAGGAACCCCTGGTGACTGTGTTGTCCCCCACTGCCAAGTGCATCTCCTCAAAAGGACTCCACACCTTCTAGAGATCAGCAGCTGCAGACACAGGAGGCCTTGAACTCTGTGCCTCTGCTTCTAAGGCTGCTGTCCCTGCCCAGGTGGCTTTGATGAGCTTCTCCTGCATCTGCACTAACCTGCCGGTCTCTGTCAAGGTGGTGGTCTTTGGAGATGAATTCTCCGTTATTTTACTACTTATGATAAAGCATTTATTTTTGACCAGGCCTGTGGCTTCCAGTAGCAATATGTTTCCCTGATATGCAAATACTGGCTTTATTTGCTCAATTTTCTGAGTGCTTTGAAATTGAGATGATTGTACGACTCACAGTCCTTTCCTGTCTTGCTCAAACTGTCCTTGCAGACTTAGGATTTAACAAACAAGACTCCTTAGTGAGGGTGGTGTTTCCAAGGGAAGACAGAACAGCACCCAGGAGATGGAAGGTTCCAGAAGGTTCTTCCTCATGAGGCGCCTCTCTTGTTTCCCAGAGTCTAGGCTGCTCTGGGCTGGCCTCCTCAGTCTGGGCCTCTTGGGAGGGGAGGGACTGCCTTGTCAATTCCACACATAGCATTTTATCCAGGGGCCCAATCAGGGCCTCACTTGCTGCAGATGTGGAAAAAGTTTTGTTCTCTGTGTGGAGGGGTAAGGTCATGTTTCCATGTGGGTGTTTGTTTCCCTCCCTTCATTTCTAAAGGGAGGGAGCAGCAGTTCCATGGTGGATCTGCTGGCTGAGTCTTCCAGCTGAATGTGATCAGTGTTGGGTGGGCCGGGTTCTGGATATGCAGGCGCCATGTCTTGGAGGGAGGCAGGCACCTTCATGGGCAGGGATTGTCGTTTGCTCCTGTATCAGTTATTTCCTGTGACATTCTCTAGTTGTGTAGAAGCTGATGTGTCCCTCATGTCTCCTCTACATTGGTTTCTTCCTTTGTCTACTAGAGTATCCATTGCAAAATCTCTTCCACTGTGTCTTGAGTAGCATGGTTCCCCCAACTGACATCCTGACTTCTATGTATTGCTGCCAGTGGAGGCAAGTCCTTTCCTTCCTTAGAAGTCATTAGAAACAGGCTAGGGGTAGAATAGGGCCCGGAGAAATCATCAAAGGTCTAGGTGACATGTACTGACATAAATAACTGAAGCTTTTCTAAAAGTGGCCGTTTGGTTGGATCATCACATCAGTTTGAACTCTGTGCTTGGCAGTAGATGTGCAGAGGGCCACCTCCCTGGTGTTTCTGTTCTCGCTCACCTGCCTGTCGCTAGGGGGCTGTTCTCATCCTAATCCTTGTGTGGCTGCATCTGTATGTGTACAGGGGTCCCCACACTCTCCATTTCCTCTTCAGGAGCCCCCAGATAGTGCCAAGATCTTGGTGCAATAAAGCAATGCATTTGGGTTTTTTTGGTTTGTTTGTTTGTTTGTTTTTTGTGATTTCTTTCTGTGTCTGCTTTTTCCTTTCATTTAAAAAAAAAAAAAATGCATCCCAGCAATGGCAGGCTGCCTCCCCAGGTAAGGTGGGTGTGTCTCCATGCTTCACTCTCAGAGAGCATCATAGTTTGAGCAGAGGAGTTACAGGCCATCTTGGGCATATATTTCAGAAAAATAATAAAAATACTTAAACAACTATATTTAAATTTATCCCATAGTTGTATTTGTTTAAATTTAAGAATGAAGATGAGGGCTGCTACCTGCTCTTCCAAAGGTCCTGAGTTCAATTCCCAGCAACCACATGGTGGCTCACAACCATCTGTAATGAGATTTGGTGCTGAACACTGTACACATAATAAATAAGTAAATCTTAAAAAAAAAAAAATGAAGATGGACAGGCAGTGGTGGCACACACCTTTAATCCCAGCACTTGGGAACAGAGGCAAGTGGATCTCTGAGTTCCAGGGCAGCCTAGTCTCCAAAGTGAATTCCAGGACAGCCAGCACCGTTATACAGAGAAATCCTGTCTGGAGGTGGGTGGGAGGGGGGAAAATAACTCTGGTTCTGTAAACGTTGGGGGTGATTTTTAAATGAATACTGTAGAAAGGAAACTCAGAGCCACGCCCTTCTACTAAGGTATGTTTCTCTTGCTGAGAGCCTGTGAGATTGCATCACGGATGGCGAGAATAGGGCTGGATAAAGATTTGGATCTGAGTTGACTACATGCAGGCAGAGAGGATGTTGTCACCATCTGCTGTGGGGAACACTTTCTGGGAAGACATAAACAAGTGTCCACCACCTCACGGGACACCAGTGACAAACCATGGAAAAACTACACCAACTGTGGGGACCAGAACGTTTATTGGATTTGCCTACATGAGTGACTACAAGGCAGCCACACCTCAGGCATGGACGATGACTCCCCACCCTCTGCCAACCCTCCATAGCGTGTGTGCTCTAGCAAGTCCCGAGACCACAAGTTCGTGTGCAGTTATGGCAGCTACATACAGTGCTCAGGGGGTGGGGTGGGAAGGAGGTGGACCTGAGAGTCCAGTGATGCTCCTTAGTTCATACTTCGGGGTTGTCAGCGGTCAACCGACTCGAGTTTGAGGGTGTTACTGGTGTTTCTTTTGTTTTGAATCCCTTTTTAAATTTTTGTCAGGTTTTACGTGAAAAATCTCGCCCCACATGTGAGCACCATTTTGTAGCTGGAGATTCTTATCCTGCCAGCTCCTGCTGCCCTCGACCCCAAATGAACACATGGATGCTATATTAATTATAAATCTGTTGGCTGGTGGCTATGGCTTCTTATTGGCTAGCTCTGTCTTAATTATTAACCCATTTCTATACATCTATGTATTTCCATGTGGTCTTAATTTACCGGAGAATACCCACACCTGTTTCTCCTTTGGCAGCTACATGGTGTCTCTTTCTGCCTACCTTTCCCAGAATTCTCATCTAGTCCTGCCTCTATTGGCCAAACTGTTTTATTCATCAACCAATAAGAGAAACATGTGCAGAAGGACCTCCCCCATCATGAGGGTCTTCTGCAAGTTGCTCCAACTCTGACAGTAGCTGTTATGTTCCAAGGATAGTACTGTACAGTCTCGGACCTTGTGGTGGCCCGAAGTCCCAGTAGCCTCCCCAGCCACAGGCTGGGGTCATGGTGACAAGACACTTGTGTTTTGTGTGGACTGGGTTTCTCCCATTGACACAGGGCTTTGTTAGTGGGCATGGAAGCTGCGGGCGGGGTCTTCAGTGTCCATCCCAGCCTCAGTGTTTTTTCCCCACAGAGCATCTGTCCTGAAAGTTGGGATCACACAGGTCCCTCCCAGGGTGCCTGTGAACGGGAGGGTTCCAGTTAGGAAAGCCAACCTTGTGAACCTATGCTCAGGTCTGGACAGTTGCTGGGGCAGAAGCAGCTTCCAATTTAGTGGCTTTTGTTCCAGGTGCCAGTCCGCAGGGCCATGTTGACTTGGCACCTCTGTGCCTCCTTTAGGAGCTTCTGGAAGCTTCCTGTCTAAGCAGACATGAAGAGTTTGGTCTTTGGCTTAGTGTTCTCAGCTGTTTATCCAGATAAGTCAGGATGAGAACAGAAAAGCCAACCTGGGTGAGAGGAGGAAGCCACTGCTGGCCACAAACCAGAGGAGCATTTAGTGAGTGTTAGCAGCCGCCAGGCTGACACACTTCAGGGGCCCAGTGGTGACAAAGGGTACTATGATCACCCTGTTATTGCCACTTTTCCAAACCCTGGCTGGCTCTGGTATGAATGTGAAGCTAAGCAGATGGCTTGCTGGCAGCAGAGGAGCCCTCAGGAAGAGCTGACAGTTCCAAGGTAGGAAGAATACTTTTGGGACGGACCACAAGGATGGAGGGAGGTGTGGCCAGATGGACCGGAAGTGCCTGGGGGAGGGCCAATGTGAGTGTTGACATGGGGGTCAGCCTGGGCTTGGGGATAACTCCAGACAGCGATAAAGGTGACCAAGGCAGGCGATACTGGCTAACCTGGTCTGACCAGCCTCTTAAGATACCTAAGCTGTCAACTTCCGCACCTGGAGAGGGGTGGAGTGCCGAGGACACAAAGGTGGCCAGGCCTGTAGGAGGCCAAGAAGGCTCCCAGCCCAGAGCTAAGCACAGGAACCCACACACTGTATTCATTCCTTTTCTTGTGACAAAGTACTGACCAAAGCAACTTAAGAAAGGGAGATTTGTTCTGGTCATTGAGCTTACAGTCCTTCCTGATGGCACATTCGTGACAGCAGGAGCACGAGGCCACTGCTCACATCGGATCTGCTCTCGGGAAGCAGAGACGGATGCTGGTGCTCAACTCATTTTTATACAGTCTGTGCAACGGTGATACCCCCATTAGATTGGCTCTCCCCATCAGTAAACCCAGTCTAGAAGCTTCATCATTCCTAGGTGATTTTAGATCCTAATGCTGGCAGTGTTAAACCATTGCATGCATAAAACAAGCTATGGACACTGTTGTCCCCCGTCCTCTGGGATGAGCTGGGCCCCCACTTTGTCTTCCATCTAGGGTGGACCTTGCTGCCTTCATGTCCTGTCTGTCTCCCGAGCGTCACTCCGTTGTGCCCGGAAGTCCCCTTTCCCTCCACACAGTTCCCGTGGCCCTCTCTCTAGTATGCTTCAGCTCCTTCCCCTTTCCGTCACCATCATCACTCCACACATGGCCCCCGTTCAGTTCCCATATGTGACGTGTGTTTGCCCCAGGCTTCCCTGGCTCATCCTGCTTGTCCACCATTCAGGGTGAGCCAGTGGGCACTCAGGCATGGATTCCACGTGGCTCCGTGGCTCTTTGGGATCATCCCTCTGGCAGGTTCGTGGTCTGTCCCTTTGATCTGTTCTCACTCCTGTAGTTGGCCACAGTCCCTGACTTTTGCCCGGAGCCCCTCCCCTGTATGCTCCTATGCCCTTGCACACATCTATCTGGAACAGCTGATCTAACTGCCCACCGGCTTGAAATGCCTGCCTTCATTCCACCCAACTAAGCCTGGGGTGCTGCCATTTTCCTAGACACCCATCTGGTTCTCCAGTGTCACTGTCTCCCTAACACAGGAAGCCGTGACTGGTGGGACAGACAAGCTGTGCCTGTGAGAGGATACAGTCAGGTGACATCCCAGTGACATTGGAGCTGCTCTCCAGGAGGACCGCCTCTACCGGGTGCCTTAGGTCAGGAGCTGGCTCCTTCCCTGTTGACAGCTGGAGGCACTGTGAGGCCCAGTGCTTCCTCGAGGACAGCTGCTTCACCTGGTTCCAGCTCCACCAAGGTTGAGGTCAGGTCGGACTGAGATTTTCTTTCTTTTCCTTTCGGTTTTTCAAGACAGAGTTTCTCTATATAGCCCTGGAGCTCACTCTTTGACCACGCTGGCCTCGAACTCAGAGATCCTCCTCCTGCCTCTTCCTCCCAAGAGCTGGGATTAAAGGTGTGTGCCATCAGTGCCCACCTGGACTGGGGTTGTCGGCCATGACTTGCTCTCTGAAGAAGGATAGGAAACTAGATGGGGTGTGGCAGGGTTTTACCCGAGTCAGCATAGCCAATGATGTCACCTGTGTTCTACTCTGCTGTGACTGGGGTATCATTGTCACTCTGGGTCTTGTCTGCTTGTTTTTGGTGCTTTTCTCCTTGGTTTAGGAAGATGGTTCCTGCTGCCAACAAAAGCCTTGTGTGAGAAGCACAGCCAGGCTCTAGGGATCAGAGTGGCTTGGTTGGTATCCTCTAACAGCGTCCAGGTACATAACAAATACTTGCTCTCCAATATGTGGGACTTTTACTCTCAGCAGTATTTTCTTAGCTATGCTTTTTGTTTTGTTTATTTATTTGAGGCAGGGTCTTACCATGTAGCTCTGGATAGCTTGGAGCTCAGAGGCCAGAACAGGGTATCAGATTTCTCGGAACTGAAGTTACAGGCAGTTTGCGCCTCTATGTGGGTGCTGGGGATTAAACCCAGGCCCTCTGGCTCTTCTCTGCTAAACTATCTCTCCAGCCTCTCATGACTGTTGTCACATGTCTCTAAGCCATCATCACCCCTGCTAAGAGCGGATATTCTTAAAATATACCTTACATCATTTGGTTTTTTATTTTTGGATTACATGTATTTATTTTGTGGGGTGTGGGCGCATGCCAGGTGCACACAGAAAGGTCAGAGGACAGCATGTGAGAGTCCATTCTCTCCTTCTACCATGTGGGGCCCAGGGATGGAGCTCAGGACCACCTTACCCCTGCGTGGATCCTTCCGCTCTTGTGATATCAGAAGCGACCCCTTTAGGTGTATTTCCCCCACACCTTGATGTATTATTCTGACGTTTCTGTCATACACTGTTACAGTTAAATACTTCCCATTGTCGGGGACCAGGGTCGTCGTTTGCAGCCAGGGCCTAGTGGGTAATATTTGTTGGAAAGAGTGGACTGGAAAAGCCAGTGGATGGAGCATGACTGTGACCATGATTTGGACTGCTCAGGAAGCAGGCGGCCCCTCCCCCGGCACCAGTGCACACAAAGCCAGGCCTTCAAAAGCCTCCTTTACCCACTTGGCTTTCCTGTGCCTTCCGAGGGCCCCACCCCACCCCCTTTGTCTTTTTCATACTTGAAAACATTTTGGTGCAGTCAAGCTGGAACCAGAGCAGTAATTCCTCTATTTGAAGTGAACGCCCCGATGTGGCACTAGGCCAGCTGCCTTCTGGGTGGCACAGGAACAGTTGGTGACAGCTGGATACAATCAAGTTCCATTACAAACACATTTTAAGTGCCATTCACACACAGAAGAAACTGCACGCTTTAGCAAAATAAAATCTGGGGATTTTCTAAGCAAGACAATGCCCCATCTGAGCCGGTGCAGCCTTTCCATACATAAGCACTCTCTTCTTCAGAGTCTCCAGGCTCTCCACAGCCTAGAGTTGGCAAGGGCAGGCCATTCGGGCTCCTGCCTAAGCCCTGGGGCTTCCAGTCGTGAATCAAAGGCCTGACCACACATTCTACCCAGGTGGGAGAGGCCAAAGGTGCCATGGGCTCTGGAAGAGTCTTAGTTCCTTTGCTTCCTTCTTCAGGGAGCATGGAGGACCCCAAACAGGGTCAGGTGTAGGACTTGTTCATTTGATCGGGAAGGAGTTGTCTTGATCCATTTCCCAGGCCCTGTCATCCTTCTCCCAAAACTCTGTCAGACCATCTTGGGCTGCTGCCCAGTAGGCAATGGTTGGTCACACTCGTGTGAGCGTAGCCATCTGGCTTCCTGTCTGGCCTCTGCTGGCACTTGCACTAGTATACATTATCTCCACACACACAAGCACGTAATTAAAAATAGAAATAAAGATTTTAAAATATGTGTGTGTGTGTGTGTGTGTGTGTACATCTGCAGGAGTTTGTGTGTGTCGTGTGCAGGAGCCTGTGTCAGAGTCCTTAGGGTTGGAGGCCCAGGCCGTTATGAACAGCCCGGTGGGAGCTGGGAATTGAACCTGGCTCCCTGCATGGAAGAGCAGCAAATGCTGCTAACCACTGACCCGTCTTTCCAGCTCCCAAATAAACCTTAAAGCCACAGAAACATACAGGGAGCATGCCTGGGTGGCTCAAAACAATGGGAATGTGTTCTCAGGTTCTGTGGGGCAGGTGTGGGCCTGCAGGGCTGTGTCCCTCCAGAGGTGCTGGGTAAGCATCCTTCCTGCCTCTCCCAGTTGTTCCAGGTGATGTAGGGCTGGCATCACTCTAGCCTGTGCCTCTTCACAGGGCTCCCTTGGCTGCCTGTGTCCAGATCACCCTCTTAGAAGGACACAGTCCCACAGGACTGTGGTCCACTCTAATATCCTTCTCTTGATCACACTGCAAGGGTGTAGTTTCCAAATATGGGTGTATTTGCAGGCAATGGGGGTTGGAGCTTCGACACATCTTTTGTGGGTTACCACTCAAGTCATGACCATGTAGAAAGGTTCTATTAGGAAACTCCAGGGCAGGGCTTACCAGAGACTGCTCGTGTCTGGTCGTGTCCCCACCGTGAGCCTAGAAGGAACCTGTATGGATGGACCCGATGTAGGACAAAGGTTTTGTATCTTGTATGTGCGTTTTTTAAATTTTTATTTTTTTGTATGTGTGTTTTGATGACAAATGTTTGCATGCTATTCGTTTTTATTTTCCCCACTTCCTACAGCTTAGAAATTTCGTATCAGTAAACACAGAAAGCTGTCTCAATCCTTTGTTTTCAAAATGAAAACATAGTAAAGCCACTTAATGTTCTTACCCTTTAAAGAAAGTTTATCTATATAGTGTGTGTGTGTGTGTGTGTGTGTGTGTGTGTGTGTGTGTGTGCATATTTGTGTGCTGTGTGCATACAGGTGTCAGAGGAGGCCAAAAGAGATGTCAGATTCCCGGAATCTAGAGTGTGGACTGCCTGATGTAGGTGCTGGAATTGAACCGGGCCCTCTGCAAGAGCAGCTGATGCTCTTGGCAGCAAAGCCATTTCTCCAAGTCTCTTCTCTGCCAAACAAACAAACAAACAAAATAAACACTAAAACTTTTATTCATTTCTGTTTGGTCGCCACAGTGTTCGTTGTCCAACTGGGCCTTGATTCTTTCCTTCCATCCTGTGGGGTGCCTGGGGCGGAACTCAAGTTGGCAGAGTTGGCAGCAGATACCTTTACCCACTGGGCCACCTCCCTGGCTCTGCCGTAGTATTCCCGAGCCCTTCCAGCACGCTGTATGCAAAGTGATAACAACATATTCAGTCTGTCTCCTGGTGATTGTCTCTGAGGATGCTTTATCACAAGGACATTTTGGGTTATTGTATATATATACTCTAATTTTTGAAATTATAATGGAAGGCTGGGGTAGATGGTAGGAGATACCCTCTTAAAAATTATTAGTTGGTACCTTTAAATCTTCAAGTGTGAGTGTATAACCTGGAGTAACTACAGAAACCAGAGAAGTAAAAGGGGTACCTGTGGGGCAGGTGGGAAAGAAGCAATAGAGGGGGAAGAGCAGGTACACGTGATGGGCAGGAGGACCAGGGGAATTTGGGCTTCTAATTAGGGCTGGGGAGGGAAATAACTACAGAAGAAACACAGAGAGGGTAACATAGCAGTAAGGATGTCTGAAAAAGTCAGAAAGACTACTACTGCTATTAACTGTCTATCTACAAATAAATAAATTAATTAATTAAATGGAGTTTCCCATCTGGGCTGACAGTTCTCCCACCAAGAGCCACAGACTAACAAACACCCAACACCAAGCACAGGGGCTTTTCCCACTTCCCTTTCCTCCTCCAAACCTGCCCATGTATTTCCCCACAACTGATTTTCAAATTCATGACCTTTTTTTGTTGTCCCACACGTGCGTCTGTGTATTCCCGTTCCTAAATCTAGAACTGCAGCCTACCCAGTCTGTACGCTGTGACTTGCATGGATGTTTTCAGGGCTGATCATTTGTCAAGGATGACCAGTTGGTGTGCTCTCCCCTCGGAAGACTGTTCCCCCACTCCCGCATTCCTTAGTTGCCTGGAATTCTTTAAGGAGAGTTGGGCTTTCCCTTCACATGGTGGCATGACTATTCGTGTCATCCGAGATTGGGTCATGCTTAGACAGTCGTGTGGGTGAGACTTTGTGGAAAGAGACCCACCCACTCTGACAGCAAGCTTCCCAGTCCTCTGGCTCAGACAGTCTTTCCACCTGCTATTCCCTGGGCCTCACGTGTACCGTGTGTGTTAGATGTGCCAGCTGGGACTGGGCTCCCCAACTCTGCATTTTGACTAGTTGTGGTTTTCTATAATGGTCTCCATGTGATGCAAATTTTTTTCTTTGATTAGGAGTATGAATTACACTTATCTGTGGGTAAAAGACAAATATTTAGAATACAGTGAGGGATTGTGCTGGTTTAGTGGGCTGGAAGTTATAGGATCTCCTTTAAGATGTGTGACCTCACAGACTGAGTAGTTGGCTTGGTTTCTAGTATTAGGCATGATTCCCTCTTGTTGAGTGGGCTTCAAATCTAATTAGAAAGCTGCTGGTCACCACCAATGTGTGTGTGAGACACACTGCACCCTTAGGTTGTCTGCCATGCTGGCATTGTTGTGGCTCATAGGCGTAGGTAGGACTGTTGGTTGTTCCTCTCCTTTGGAAGCTTGCAGGGTACCTTCTGGTACCATGAAGCTAGTCCTCAAGGAAGTTTTGAGGTCTGTTCCAGCTCTTGGGCCTCTGGGCCCTGTGTCTAAAGTGCACCGTTTCTTCAGCAATAGGGACTTACACTCTTGTGGGGAGGGGTGTCACTAAGGGCAATAGCCTACAATATTTTGGAAGTTTCTTGGACAACCTTGACAAACAACTCAAAAGACAGCTTCTGTGCTTGGTGTTGGGTGTTTGTTAGTCTGTGGCTCTTGGTGGGAGAACTGTCAGCCAGATGGGAAACTCCATTTAATCCATTTATTTGTACACTGACACGTATGTATGTATGTATGTATGTTTGTATTTTTAGGTAGATAGTTAATAGCAGTAGTAGTCTTTATTTTTAAAAGAGTGACATTTTCACTCTTTGGGGGCTTCTGTGGTTAAGGATGTGTAGAGAACGATTAGGTGAGACAGGTAATCCTCTGTTTTTTTTTCTTCTATTTCTTTTGTCTTTTGAGGCAAGGCCTTTCTTCAGAGCCCTGGCTGTCCTGGCACTCGCTCTGTAGACAAGGCTGGCCTCAAACTCACAGAGATCCACCTGCCTCTGCAAGTGTTGGGATTAAAAGTGTGTGCTATCACTGCCTGGCTGGGTAAACTTCTCAATAAAATGTTTTTGGCTTTTGTTTTTCCCGATGTTCCTGGGATAAGCAGATATCAAACTCCTCAGAGGCAACACAGTGCGTATCCTTGTTGGGAGAATGAGACAAGCAGGAGCCAAAGGTGCAGCTCCCATGCCACTTAGGTAGTCAACAACAGCTAAGGAGGTTGCAGAGGATTCAAAACGGGGGACCAGGGACTAGGACTTGAAGCTGGGGAAACAGTAGAGCAGGCATGAGAGTTAGATTGGAAACTGACAAACTACCACATGCTGTATGATCACATGGTCCAGTGGGCCAAGTGCTAAGCATTCCACAGACAGACACGCTAAAGAAAAGCTGTCAGCTGGATCAAGTAACAGAGAGAACTCTAGTGAAAGCCCTGAGGAAGCTAAATCTATTTTATTTATATTTAAATTTAATTTTATTAGTATGTGGGTGTTGTGTACATGTATGGCTGCACACCACATGCATGCAGTGTCCTGAAGGCCAGAAGAGAGTGTTGGAGTCTCTGGAACTGGGGTTATAAATGGTTGTGAGCCACCGTATAAGCACTGGGGGTCGAACCTGGGTCTGCTACAAGAACGAGTGCTTTTTGTTTTTGTTTTTTTGTTTTGTTTTTCGAGACAGGGTTTCTCTGTGTAACTTTGGAGCCTATCCTGGCACTCACTCTGGAGAGCAGGCTGGTCTCGAACTCACAGAGATCCTCCTGCCTCTGCCTCCTGAGTGCTGGGATTAAAGGTGTGCGCCACCAACGCCCGGCTTAAGAACGAGTGCTTTTAATGGCTCTGCCATCTCTCCAGCCACACCAAACCTGTTTTAATGTTCTCGAAACAAGGAGGGGGAGGAAAAGATTTATTTTCATTTTTTTTTTTGTGTGTGTGTGTATGTGCATGTGTATGTATATGTGCGTGTGCGTGTGCGTGTGCGTGTGCGTGTGCGTGTGCGTGTGCGTGTGTGTGTGTGTGTGTGTGTGTGTGTGTGTGTGTGTATGTGCACCACATGTGTGCCTGCTACTGGGCACGGAACCTGGGTCCTCTGCAAGGACATCACGTGCCCTTAAGCCATCTTTCCAGCTCCAACCTTTTCGTTGCTGAATCTGTGTATGCAAGTGCACCCATTTTTGGTGGCTCACATTCAACCACCTGTGCCTCCAGCTCCAAGGGATCTGATGCCCTCTTCTGGCCTACATAGATACCTACACACGCATACACTCACACTCACACACACACACACACACACACACACACACACACACAGAGGTATTATCACTAACACAGGCACATACATACAATGTTTTTAAAAAGTCTTTAAAGGGGCTGGAGAGATGGCTCAGAGGTTAAGAGAACTGACTGCTCTTCCAAAAGTCCTGAGTTCAATTCCCAGCAACCACATGGTGGCTCACAACCATCTGAAATGAGATCTGGTGCCCTCTGCTGGCCTGAAGGCTGAACACTGTATACATAATAAGTCTTTAAAGAAAAAGCAAGTTCTGGTTTCTCCACCTCCCCTTTCATTTCTGATATTTCCCCCCATATATCCTTCATATACTTACTGCAGCAATTCCCCACGCTGCCAAGTATAAGGCAGTGCGTTGGGATTTCAATGCATTGAAGTTGCATACAGATTTTGAGCAGTTACAGATGAGGCTATCCCTGCTGGGGAGAAGGATTGCCGCAGGCCACCCATGAGGCCCATGCAGTAACTCTGCAGCAAAGGGCATGTACCGGGCCCCCCCCCGAGGAAAGGCCTGACTCTCCTTCCCCCACAGAAGCCTGGAGATTCCCACGAAGCTGTTCAGGCCCTGGTGTTCAGGGAAGGAGGACCTAGGGAGGGAGAAGGCTGGTTCTGGGGCTGCCCTTGGGCAGCTCTGGGATTTCAATTCTTTATTTCAACAAGGAAGGAGCCCCCCCCAGTGCCCCCTTTAGTCTTGTTGTGCCTTCTTGTGCTGTATTTTGAGTTGCTTTTGTTTTGTTGAGTTGCTTCAGCTTGCAGGGAGGCTGGCCCAAGCGGCATGCAGTAGGCAGGCACCGCCACCCTAGGCCTTTCTGCAGTTATTTCAGAGGTCACGTAGGACCTCAGTGGAGTAGGAAGTATGTGCATGGTGTGGCGGTGGCGGATATCCTGGATAGGGACCCGTCACCTGGTGATGCCCCAGCCTCTATGTGTGACCTTCGACTCTTTGGGAATCAGTTTTCTCCCTTCTCTGATGTCTGGGATGCAACCCAGGGCTTCTCACATGCCAGGCAAGTGCTTTGTCACTGAGCTGCAGTCCATGCCCTAAGTGCCACTTGTACACAGTTCACACACAGGACAGGGTGTTCCCTAAGGGACTTTCCAGATCATTAGTGGTTGCTTCCACTGATTAATTCTGCAGAGACCTCCTGGGCAATAAGTGTTTTAACTTGCACAGGAACAGCCCCTGGCCAGCACTACAAAGGAGGATCAATGGGTCTCCCAGCACAAGCCAGAGAAAGCAGCAGAGCCTGGGAGTCAGGGCTACTAAGGCCGCAGTGACGCCCGCAGTTGGCATGTCCCGCTGTGCAACTGGACCCAGGTAGGAAATACAAGTAACGAACTCAGATGAATTTAGCTGACTTCCTCCTCCGCAAGCTGTGGGCCACCTACCCACCCTTCGGTGGCACCCGTGACCTTGGGTCTCTGTAATCAGCCGGATGGCTGGACTGCCCGCCTGGCCGTAAGCCGCGCCCGCGTCCCACGCACTCTTGTGAAACTCGAAACCCGAAACTCCGCTCCGCCCCGTGGAGGGCAAGGGGCGGTGCTTAAACGCGAGGGCGTGGTTTGGGGCGGGGCCATTTATAGGCCGGAGCCTACGGTGCTGCGCGCGCGTGCGTAAAGGCAAGCCCAAGAGGCGTCCGTAAACACGTTGTGGGGAGCTGGGGGCGGGGTGTGTGTGTGTGTCGGGGGGCGGTGAGGGACCTCACGCACGCGCGCTTCCGATGGGGGCGGGACCTTGTGCCGGGGGGGCGGGGCCTCAGGCGGCGCGTGCGCAGGCGCGTGCTGGGCAGTGCGGGCGCGGCGCGGCGCGGCGCGGGGGGCGGGGCTCCGGGGCTCGGAGCTGGCCTGGGGCGAGCTGGTGTCTGGCGGGGCCGGGGCTGCGGGTGACCAGTGGCGGTCGGGGGCCCGGAGCCGGTCGCCGGCGCCATGGAGGACGACGACAGCTATGGTGAGTGGACTTCGGCCGGCCCGCCGCTCCTCCGTGCGCTCCCGCCGGCGCCCGGGGTCCCTGGAGCGGGGCGCGGAGCTCTGGGTGGCCGTGGTGCGAGGGCCCGGGGGTGACTGGCCAGGCGCTCGCGGGCCTGAGGGTCGCCGGGGCTGAGGGTCACCTGCACCTTAGCGTCTCCAGGAACTGTGTCACCCGGGCCCGAGGGTCGCCGGGAATTGAGTGTCACCCGGGGCTAAGGGTCACCCAGGCCTGGGGAGTCCGGGGCAGGGGGCGCCCGAGCCCGAGGGTGCCCGGAGAAGGTGGTGTTAAACCCGCCTGACGGTCTCCGGGACCCGGGCTGCTGGGGCCCCAGGAGGGGAGTCACCGGGTTAGAGGGTCGCGGGGCCGGGGCGGGGGCGGCAGGGGCGCTGAGGGGCGCCCGGGTCATCAGGATGCCGCCGAGGAGCCCCGGGGCGTCAAGGGTCGCCAGGGCCGGGTGCCTGGGGTCGGAGACTCCAAGGCGAGGCGAGGCGAGGCGAGTCACCCGCTGCTTGTCACCCGCTTGGCTGGCGCCGCGAGCGGCCGCGGGAGCCACACGCCCGGCCTGCGATCCCCAGCAGTTTCCGGCTCTCCGGGGTGTTAGAAGTTGTGTGCCCCATCCAGCTCTTTGTTCCGAGATGATCACGAGTGACCTGACCAAGGCCTCCGACACGGGGACCTTGGCCAGGTTCGTGTTACTGTCGCACTGTGAATTAGCTCCCGGTCCCCGCGTCTGTCAGTCAGGGCCTGACCACACTGGGCAAGGAGATCAAGTCTGAGCCGAGGGCGATGACACTAGTCCACACCCTCCATCTGGACAAGAATCGAAACAGATCCTCTCTGCTCACCTTGCTGGGGGTCACCCAGCGCTCTCTGGCCCCTCGGAGGGTCTGCAGTCTCAGGAGCTGTGGGAGGTTTATCTGAAACGCCTTACGTGGTGTTAGCATTGTGTCCACGAGGAATGGAACAAACAGTGTCAGGTGGAGCAAGTGGCAAACTTTTCTGGTTTGGCAGGGAAGTTCTGATCGGGAAGGTAGCATGCTCACCGCGGCCAAGCTCTGCTTTATTGCCTCACAGGAAGCATTGCCTTCTTACCCTCTGCCATGGGGTATTCAAATGCCAGACGGGAAGCCGGTTAGGTCTTTGCAGGTAACCATAGAGAACTCTGACCTGGTGAAGCCAGAAGGAAGGGAGGAGGGTTATGGCTAACAGCCGGACCCTGAGCTTTGGATGCATGAACACCTTTTCACTAAATGTTAGAGGTGTGTACCTGTTCAGTGGAATACAGACCAGCCTTTGCTGCCTTCAGGTAGAAAGGCAATGCGTGCCTTCCTTTGTGACTGACAAGTAGGTAGTTACCTGCCAGCAGTCCCCAAGAGAGTGCTTGTCCCCTTTGAACCCTCTGGGTTTTCTTATTCTGCTGGAAACCTTCACAAACTCCCCCCCTCTTGTCCTTTGTTGCCCCTGGGTCCCAGTGTTTTGCCCTGCTTTGTTCTTGCCCTCCCCTGGCGTTATAGCCTGCTGGGTGAGGCAAGAGGCTGCTGTTCTGGTTGGTTTTAATAGTAACTGCTTTGACTCAGGCATGACTTCTACTTGGAAGGGGAAAACAGAAGCAGTGTTTTAGTTCTTGTTACTGCCATGAACAGGGGCTCCAACCCAAATTTACTATATAGTTCTGGAGCTCAGAAGTGCAAATTAGGTCACACTGGGCTGGTACCAAGATTTCATTAGTACAGTATTCCTTCCAGAGACTGGGGGACAAGTTGGCTTCCTTGTCCTTCTAGCCTGGATCGCGTTTGTTTCCCTTGGTTTGGTGTGGGTCTCTCTTCTGTGTTTATGGTAGCCTCTGTCCACTCCGTCCACCCGATGCCCTTTCCCAAGGACACTTTTTGTGTCTCAGCCACCTGGATAACCCAGGATAAGCACTGTAGCCACCCACAATTGAGCCTCTCTTTTGCCATGTGAGGGAACACTTTTTAAAGATTTGAGGATTAGGACATTCACATCTTTAAATTTTTTTACAGTCATTTATTTATTTATTTTATGCATATGGAAGTCAGAAGGTATCTACAGGGTTGGTTCTCGGCTTCTGCTCTGCCTGCCCCAGGATCACACTTAGGTTGTCAGGCTTGTCACCAAGTGCCTTAACCTACTAGGCCATCTCACCATCCCAGATGTGGGCATGCTTTGCAAGCCATTATTAGGAGAGCTGCACAGGGTGATGAAAAGGAAAGGAAATTTATCACCCCCTTTGTACACCTTCCTGTCTTTTTTGGGAGGAACTAGAGGGACTATGCACAAGAAAGCTCCTCAAGTATCCTATAGTATAAAATGGTCCTGACAAGACTGAGACTATTCTCTCTCTCCTCCTCCCCACCCAGACCCTCCCCTCCTCCTGTTCCTCCCCTCCTCTTTCCTTATCTTCTCTCTCTTCCCCCTTCTCGTGCTCTCCTCTTTCCCTTTTGAGTTGGGAGAGCACCTCCCTATATGCTGCTGGAGCTGACCTCAAATTCCTAGGTTTAAGTGATCCTCCTGCCTCAGCCTTCTGAGTAGCCGGTGCCTTGGTGTCTGGCTGAGCCTGCCAGCTTGGTTTGCTTTAGTATCAGAGCTAACCTTTCCCCTTAGAGGTTGGTGGAGAATTTACTTGGACCAGTTTCCACATGTGAAGAGGAAACTCATGCTGGGGATTCATGCTCAGAGCCTCCATTGTTTTCTTCCAGATGAACTTTTTAAGCCGTAATACTTAGTTGTTTTTTTTTAAATAATAAGAAACTATTTCATGCGGCCTTGACTTTTTTACATACAAATGTTTTAGCCAGGTTTGCCCTGTGGTTTGCTCCTGTCTGTCTTTGTGTTGGCCTTGGACCTTTACCACCGTTCTGTGGGAAAAATGCATTTGGATCGAAGAGCTATCAGTTTGGTATTAGAAATAAAACCTTTAGAGTACAATGCATGTATCGTATGCTGAAGACAGAGCACATGTCTTAGAGGTTCGCTGTCCGATTAAAGGGACTTTGAAAAGCACACAGTGAGGCAGTCTTGACTGCAGAGACCATTTGACTACTACACCTATGCAGACTGTACCGTTCCTGATTCTATAAAGAACTCTGTGCCGGCACTGTGGAGTCTTGCCAGACAGAACTGTTGGCTCATATGTTCAACTATGTGTGTTCATGGGGAAGAAAAAGTGTCAACTTGTATTTTGTGTCCATCCTGCTTAGGACACCCACACGGGGTC
This sequence comes from Cricetulus griseus, assembly GCF_003668045.3. Lineage (NCBI taxonomy): Eukaryota > Metazoa > Chordata > Mammalia > Rodentia > Cricetidae > Cricetulus > Cricetulus griseus. Next base: position 130,809,987 of record NC_048600.1, on the reverse strand, counting down.
TGACTGGAGTCAGAGGGCTCTGTGCAATGCCGTGCAGGGTTGTGCACAGGAGCCATGCGAGGGTCTCACCCTGCTGCACAGTAATGGTCCTCAGGTTGGGGCTAACTCCTGGATTCTATTAACTTTTTTTAAATTTTGAGACAAGGTCTTTGTGCTTGCCACAAACTCCTATGTCTCTCAAAATAACCTTGAACTCTGGTCTTCCTGCCTCCACCTCCTGAGTGCTGAGTTACAGATGTGCACCATTCCCAGCTTAACCTTTTTTCTGAACATCGTGTTCATATAACCTTATTCTGATTTTGTTTTATGTGTATGAGTCTTTTGTCTGCCGCACATATGTGCACTGTGTGTGTGCCCAGTGCCCTTGAAGGTCGGAGGAGGGGTCACATCCCCTGGAACTGGAGTTACAGAGGGGTGTGAGACATCATGTGTCAGGGGGCTGGGAATCAAAGCTGGATCCCTGCAAGAGCAGCCAGCACTCTTAACCGCAGAGACAACTCCAGCTGCCATATAATTGATTGATTGATTGATTTGTTTGTTTGTTTGTTTATTGAGATAGGGTCTCATGTGCAGCCCAGGCTAGCCTAGAACTTATTATGGCCTTGAATTTACAGAGATCTAGTTGTCGCTGCCTCTCTGACACTGGGATTAAAGGTGTGTACCACCATGCCTGTCTTCTCCATTATAGAAACTTAAAAGGAGAGCCCTTGGAATCATAGCAAATGAATGCAAGTTAAATGCCTTGTTTCTGCTCCTTTTAGGTTGGATTGCCTAGGCAAGCTCTCAACAGATAATTGGCCTTTATGTTTAGGAAAGCTTGCAGGTGAACTGGAAGATTATCGCATACAAAAGAGGTCTGCCAAATCACCTGCCCCCATCAGCTCCTGAAGTGCCTGCAATATAGTTTTGGTGTTGAGCTCCTAGATCCATTGCAAGCAGAGTAGAATCAACTTTTAGTTAGATTATCAACACTCAAGAAGAGTTGAGCAAATCTAGGTTTCATTTTCTTGGTAGAGGGTGAGCAGCAAGGTAGGACATACAGGAAAATAGTTGATTTGCATAGCCTGTGGGGATTACTGAGATGCAGCTGCAGCTTGGTGTCTCTAGCTTTGGCTCATGAGGGAATTGAGCAGAGCATACTCAGGACACAATACCCAGGCCTTTCAGAATCACCTCTCATTTGTTCCTTCTGTCCATCTGTCTCCTGCCGCCATGATCACTGAAGACTGCCAGGATCTGACCTGGTGTCTATGCATGGTTAGGTGTGGTGTCTAAAGCACAGGGGTGCCCCAGGAGAAGAACCCTGTGGTGTGTGGACACAGAGCTGTACTGAACTGTGGTTACTGTGGGAGCGCTGCCACAGGAAAAGCATGGCGTGAAGGGCAGGTGTGGAGGAAGTAGGCATAGCAAGTCTGTTGGTGGGAGCAAGGCCTCTCGGCAGCTGTGACCTAATTTTATGTGCCTAGGGCTCTGGCAGGTACTTCAGGGGAAGGGTTGTAGAGCAGAAATGATCACTGTCCACAACAAGAAATCCAAGTGTTGTACTGCAGCTGAAAGGAGAATTTATATCCAGAAAGGGGAAGAGCTGGAGCTGACCATGTTGTACAGTGAGCTATGGGGATCCATAGAGTTACAGAGGATTGTGAGCCACCGTGTGGGGACTGGGAATCAAACCCAGGTCCTCTGAAAAAGCAACAAATTCTCCTAACCACTGACCCATCTCTCCAGTCCCAAGAATATATATATTTTAATATTTATTTATTTTATATACATTGGTGTTTTGCCTATGTGTGTCTGCGTGAGGGTGTTGGATCCTGGAGCTGGAGTTATGAGCTGCCATGTGGGTGCTGGGAATTGAACCCAGAGTCTCTGGAAGAGCAGCTAATGCTCTTACCCGCATTTTCTAAAATGCTGACGCCTTAGGAAAGGTATTCATATTTCTCACCATTGGTTGATCTCCTAGTCTCTCTGAACACTCAAATCATTGGCTCTTTTTTTATCTTATGGCCCCCCTGCTTCATTACTCATCAGTGCACATCCTGACTCCCCGGGTCTCAGGTTTGAAAGCAAGACTTGTTTTTACTGTCACAGGGTACCCTACCCAAGAGAAGATTGACTTGGGGATTTTGTTTCTTCTTCCTGGCTTTTAACTTCAAGACATGTAACCTGATTTCCTGTGTCCAGGGTTGTTCACAAGGGTTGGTCTCCTGCCAGGCCTCTGGGAACTCTCAGAGACTGTGTGTAACAGCCTCTGAACGTGTATTTTCCCAGGATCTCAGCTAACTCCGGATCTTGAGAGATGTGGAATCACCCATGCTTCTCTTGAGATAGCTTCGGTAACAGGACTGTCTAGGGTGACTTCCCAGTAGTGAGGGTTTTACATCAGAACCCTGGCAGGATGACCACCTTCCTGTGGCTGGTCCTTAGGCAGAGCATGGTGTTCCCTCTGCCATCCCTTGGAGCAGGTCCTGGTGGACTTTTCTTTGTCCCCACCTTCCCCACCTTAGTAAATCAATCTGGGAGTGAGTGAGCAGAGATGCTTGCCCTGGCTCTCTGCACACAATGAGGTGCACAGTGTTCTGATCAGGACCCGGGGCATGTGGCATTTGGAAGAAAGATACTTTTTTTTTTTTTTTTTTTTTTTTGTGTGCCTCTAGAACAGGCTGTGGGGCCTAAGGTCCTGTATAGGCAGCCTAGCAACCACAGAGGAGTAAGAGGTTGAACCAAGTCCCTTCTGGCCTTAATGTTTGGAGTTTGGTGTTTGCTTTCATTCTCCATCCCAAACAGGAATACTGGCTCTCCTGGGCGTGCTTCACCATAAACAGAACCACTTTTCTTCGTTCCTCTGTGATCTGAATGACTTTCATTGTTTTCAAATTTGGTTACACACTGAATGATTTGGCTTGAAAAGAACACAGTTAAGTGAATTGAAGGCTTTCTTAGAAACATGACTACATCGTTACATATTCCTGGGTTGATGCTAACAACTCAGGGAGTGTAAGTATATTTAGAGCTCTTGATGCATAATGCCAATTTGCCTTTCAAAAGGACTGCACCCATGTGCCCCGTTCCTAGCCGTGTGGGTACATGTGCACACTCAGTGCAAATACGCCTGGTGGAGGTTAACATCTAACAGCGTCTCAGTTAGAACTGATGTCATGGTCATCAAATGATACCTCATTAAATCTGTTGATTCCTAGCTAGGTTGGAAGTATTTGTTTTGCATCCTTGGTAGCATGAGCTGGCCGTAGGATGATGGTGCCTTAACTGAGATGAACTCTTCTAATGATCTCTGTCAAGTCAGCTGATTTGCATATTTTGCTCACCGTGGTAGTTTAAACTCGGGGAGAGGAGATGTCAGTTCTGGTGGGAGCTTGAGTCAGATTTTGGTCAATTTTAGTTGCTTCGAACCTGTCACCAATTTTGTTGCTAAAACTTTTGTATCTTACAGTGTTATACCTCTGATAAAGTTTAGAATCTTTCCTTTAGGGATGTGGTTCTCAACCTCTGGGTCGTGATCCCTTTGAGGGGTTGAATGACCCTTTCACAAGGTCATCCTGTTTATTGGAAAACACAGATACTTGTATTATGATTTCTAACAGTAGAAAAATTACAGTTAGGAAGTAGCAATGAAAATAACTTTATGGCTGGGGGTCCCCACAACATGAGGAACTGTATCAAAGGGCTGCAGCGTTAGAGAACCACTGCTGTAGAGGAAACATTGCAAGTTAAATGGATGGGTAGCCTGGTTTTCGCTGACAGACAGCTCTGTGTGTGGGTTTGCAGGCGCTGTACTCTCTCCTTTCTGAATGTTCCACGTGTCAAAGGAGACCCTTTTGTCAGGTAGCGTTTTGTCCTGTCTGTTTGGAGCAGTCATGAGTAGTAGGATATTACTCTCCAATACAAACCAGGTGATGACTTTTCTTCCCCCCAAGGGCGTGGAGCCAGATTAAAGGTCACTTGCAAGCAGGGCAGCTCTGACCCATAAGCTTCAGACGTTGGAGAACCTTAGCTGAAGATCCTTGCTGGTAGATCTCTCCTTCATACCCCTGACCAGTCTCCCTGCCACACCCAGCCCCAAGATGAAAGTCCTGTGGAGTGGGCTTCCAAAGGAGAGCTCCTGCCTGAACCTGTCCACACTCATCCCCAGCCACGGCTCGGCTGCCTGTCTCATTATTGTTGCTTAGTTTCAGTTGCAATAATAGAGGCGCGGAGGAGGTGGAGAATCACTTAGAAATCTCAAGAAGCGAATCCCATACCCTTTCAAACTGCTGGTAATGGTGTTCAGTTTCTCTTTGCCCCAGCAGCCGGGGGCAGCGGGGGCAGCCGGGGGCAGCCGGGGGCAGCCGGGGGCAGCCGGGATTTTACCAGGCTGCTGTTCCGGGAGGGTGATGCCAGTGTTCCTGTGGTGGCTGATTGGGACTTACAGGGAGGGCCAGGACAGCATCTTCCTGCCTGCCATGGGCTCATGTGCACCGCTTTTGCTTAGGGCTTGTTTTTAAGGTCCCTGTTGTCCTTTGTGTTGGTGTGAAGGGTGTGTTGGTGTGAAGGGTGTGTTGGTGTGAACCTTTCCTGGTGACATCACTTTTCTTGTTTCCAGTAGCTAGTTTTAATTGCTTATTCAGTCAACAAGAATAGTCACTGCTTAGCTCCACAGCTCCTGACAGAGAAAGACATGGGCATGAAGGCAAGCCATGGAGGAGCACGTCAGAGTGGATGTGACAGGCAGGGGAACTGTCATGGAGGAGCTGGTGGTGCTTGGACTTGTTTGGAAAGGTCAGGTGATCTAAGTAGATGAACGGGGCAAACACACTGCAGGCAGAGGGAGAGGTAGACCAGGAGGCCCCAGCCGCAGGTGTGGCATGGGCCTGGCCAAGTGGTGGGAGGAGGCCTGAGCAGCTAAGAAGCCGCAGGAACTCTGTGTGTGAATGTGTGTGTGAGAGTGTGAGTGTGAGTGCCTGTGAGTATGTGTGAGAGTGTGAGTGTGAGTGCCTGTGAGTGTGTGTGTGAGAGTGTGAGTGTGAGTGCCTGTGAGTGTGTGTGTGAGAGTGTGAGTGTGAGTGCCTGTGAGTGTGTGTGTGTGAGTGTGTGAGTGTGAGTGCCTGTGAGTATGTGTGTGAGTGTGAATGTGAGTGCCTGTGAGTGTGTGTGAGAGTGTGAGTGTGAGTGCCTGTGAGTGTGTGTGTGAGAGTGTGAGTGTGAGTGCCTGTGAGTGTGTGTGTGAGTGTGTGAGTGTGAGTGCCTGTGAGTGTGTGTGTGAGAGTGTGAGTGTGAGTGCCTGTGAGTGTGTGTGTGTGAGTGTGTGAGTGTGAGTGCCTGTGAGTATGTGTGTGAGTGTGAATGTGAGTGCCTGTGAGTGTGTGTGAGAGTGTGAGTGTGAGTGCCTGTGAGTGTGTGTGTGAGAGTGTGAGTGTGAGTGCCTGTGAGTGTGTGTGTGAGTGTGTGAGTGTGAGTGCCTGTGAGTGTGTGTGTGAGAGTGTGAGTGTGAGTGCCTGTGAGTGTGTGTGTGTGAGTGTGTGAGTGTGAGTGCCTGTGAGTATGTGTGTGAGTGTGAATGTGAGTGCCTGTGAGTGTGTGTGAGAGTGTGAGTGTGAGTGCCTGTGAGTGTGTGTGTGAGAGTGTGAGTGTGAGTGCCTGTGAGTGTGTGTGTGAGTGTGTGAGTGTGAGTGCCTGTGAGTGTGTGTGAGAGTGTGAGTGTGAGTGCCTGTGAGTGTGTGTGTGTGAGTGTGTGAGTGTGAGTGCCTGTGAGTATGTGTGTGAGTGTGAATGTGAGTGCCTGTGAGTGTGTGTGAGAGTGTGAGTGTGAGTGAGTGCCTGTGAGTGTGTGTGTGTGAGAGTGTGAGTGCATGTGAGTGTGTGAGTGCCTGTGAGTGTGTGTGTGAGAGTGTGAGTGTATGTGAGTGTGTGAGTGCATGTGAGTGTGTGAGATTGTGAGTGTGCCTGTGAGTGTGTGAGTGTGAATGTGTGTGAGAGTGTGAGTGCATGTGAGTGTGTGAGTGCCTGTGAGTGTGTGTGTGAGTGCACATGTGTGTACATGTGTGTATGAGAGTATGTGTGAGAGTGTGTGTGTGTGAAGAGTGTGTGTGAGTGTGCGTATTTTGAAGATCCATGAGTTAGTTTGGTACCTTCCATGTGGAATGTGCTGAGGGTCTAACTTGGCACAGTGGAAGCAGAGGAGAGAATAAATGCAGTGACGGGCAGGAAGTGGACAAAACTTGGCTACTAGATTTTGGAGGGCACAACATTGAAAAGACATGAAGGAAGAGGCAAAGGTGCTCTAGTTTCTAACCTTGAGTGGCTGCTTGGAGAACCCTGGATTTTAACTGGCTGCAGCAGGGACAATGCTGCAGGACTCTCTGCAACTTTAGATTGCTGGGTTTGAATGAAAATGGAGACCATGAGTACATGAATGGGAGGCAATGCCCAGAGCTGACCCTGGCGCCAACAGTGGCGCCTCAGGCACAGCCCGGCTGATGGGCTGGAGAGAGGAGACCGGAGGCACAGGCACACGTGCTTCCAGCAGCTAGACTGTGACTGGAGAGAATAAGAGGGTGGGAGAAGGCACACCAGGAGCATGCTGAGTAGCTGGAGGCGATCCAGAATGGAGAACACTTTGCTTTTAATTCGTAGTCCAGTTGACACCACCCCACCTCCACCCTCCACCCCCGTGTAGCCAAGGGTAATCTTGAACTTCAGCCTCCGCCTCCTGAGTACTAGCGTGACAGGAGTGTACCCCACACTTGGTTTGTGTGGTGCTGGGATGGAACCTAGGGATTTGTGCACGCCAGGCAAACAGTCTGCCACCCAAACTACAGCCCCTGCCCATAATAGAATTTAAAATACCCGTTTCAGTAGTTATTCTCGGCCAGTCTTGAGTTAAACAGTGTTCCTGTGTGCTGGGCAGTGACCAGTAGCAGTAGGCTCAGTCTCCCCTCCTGTGCCTGTGTGGCAGCTGCAGACTGCATGTATGTTTGAAATCTCTTCAGCATGTAACTTTCTCTTCAATTCCGAGCCCCTGAAACATGATCCCCAGCAACTGTAATGACTGCAAGCAGGAGCACATACTTAGTTTTGGTGAATTCTAGTTGTTTCCGCACTGACCAGACTCCCTTGTCATATGAAGTCATTGTGGCAGCTCATGCCCTCTCCATTCTCCTCCACACGCCATTAACATCTTTACTTTGTCACCATTCAGTTACCATTCTGGTTATTCAGGCTGGAAATCATGAACTCCCCCCCCCCACCTCCCCCTCCCCCCGTCATCCTCAGGGGTGCCATCCATCCACCTTCTTTGACATAGGGGGTCTCTCATTGGCCTGGAGCTCACCAAGTTGGCTAGGCCAGTGAGCCCCAGGATTCCCCTGCCTCCGCTTTCCAGCCCTGGGATTACAAGTGCAGACTACCATCTCCAGCATTATTAGGTGGTTCTGGGGTCAAAGTTAGGCTCTCATGTTTCAAGACAAGCACTTACCAACAGAGCTGTCTCCTCAACCCCTCTTTTCCTTCTCTCTCTCTCTTTTTGTGGTCTAAACTGTTTTCTATCGGTCCACCTGTTTGTCCATCTAGTTAACTTAGAAGAACGGACAAACCTGTCTTCTCTGCTAGGGTACTTGTGTTGAGAACTTAAAAAATTACAGGCCCTGCTTTCAAAGAGCTCACAGCACAGGGCTCATGGTGAGTTGAATGTTTTCAAGAATTCAGGAGAGCTGTGAGGTCTACAGGCACCAAGTTTCCATCATGGTCCATGACAGTGGGGAGCATTCATGATCCAGGGTTCCCCTCTGAACTGCTTCCACCATGTAAACTGCTGGCATTGGACACTTGCTGTTTAGTCTCCACTGTGAGGTATGCAGCATTGCAGGGTTGTTGTCAGTGAAGTGGCAGGCCCCCCTCCTCCTTCCCACTCCTAGGTCCTCCTCCTCTCCGTGCTCCTCCTGCTCCCTGACACATCTGCTGTCATCCCCGGGACCTCTCTTCCTGAAACCCAAAGCTGCTTTTCCAGTAGACTTGTACTGTTCTTGGCTCGTCCTTATTGCCCACATCTGATATTACACTTTATTAATACTATGCTGTGTATTTACCCACTTTTTTTTGTCTTCCCCTTATAACTGAGCATAAATAGTTCTGTGTCTCAGCATGGTCTGTATTGCAGGTTACTGAATCTTTTATATTGAAAGAATTGTTGTGACTCTTAGGGTTGAAGTGTTTGTGGGGTCAAGATAAAGGTAGTTTTTGTCTCCTAACCCTCTGGGTAGAGTGATTTGGATGAGTCCATATAATCTCAGAGCCTCTGGCAAGCAAATTGGGGTGGTGGCATTAGGGTCATACAGACTGGGCTTTGATTCCCTGGAGCCCAGACACTCCAGGTTGGTGGCTGGGCAGCCAGACCTTAGTTCCAAGTCTGAGCCGACTGCCTCTCGGGCACCTAGAGCCTTGTGTGGAAGAAGACAAAGGCTGTCTGTGGGAAGCACACATTCAATGGAGCAACAGAGCAGATCCAGGTAGTTACAGCTCCAGAATCCGTGTAGCTGAGCTTTAACTGCAGCTTCCGGAGGAGAAGCAGAGTTCAGTCAGGGTCATCGATAAAGAACACTGACTGTCTTCGAGGGACTTCTGCAAAATCAGTCTTGTGTCACCTGGCGCTGTAGGCGCAGCTGTGGACCGTGGGTCTCAGGAGCACATCCAGCTGCCCTGGAAACTGTGATGCCATCTTGTTCTGATGCCTCTTGGTGGGCTGTCACTTGGTGAGGATGACTACCTGGTACTGGATTGAGTGGCCGGAACTTTGGAGGACGTCGCTGGTGCTCTGAAAGTGCCCCTGCTATTCCGACTTTACCTGGAGAGTTAAAGAGTGATTTCTTCTTGACCTGTTTTCTAACCTCACTGAGATGTCTTCCAGGCTCTCTCTGTTCAGATTGCAGTGAGCAAGCATGGAGGAGATGAGATTCTTGGAGGATTGCTAGGGTTAGACTTGGAAGGTTGTCTTATACAGTGCAATGGCCATCTGAGCTCCCAGCCTGCTCTGCCTCCAGAGGAAGCAGCACTTTGGGAGTGTACCACGGGCAGCAGGAAGGCTCCTCGGTGTCTGGGATGTCTCAGAGGCCCAGGGGTTCCTGCTTCAGTGACCTCTGACCCTGCTTGTCTCACTCAATAGACAGGACTTCCTTTCCTGTCATCTGACCCAGCCTACAAGCTTAGCAGGGCTTGGCACATTGGTTCTAAGTTTGTTGACTGAATCCTAAAATCTGCCCCAATCTGTTTCAGCACAGGAGCTGAAGTCATCGGATAGCTCATGGCAGCTGTGAGTCCCACTTAGAGCTCTAGCTCATGCACGTGGCTTGCCTCCCTCTTCTGTGGGTCTGTGGTTTGTTTGGAGGTCCTGATGCAGCTGGCTGTGGGTAGAACAGTTAAGTCTCACTGTTGTCTTGTTGGGACAGTGAAGAGACACTTTAGGCCTTTGATGTGTTTTTGTTTTGGTTTTTGTTTTTTGAGTCAGGGTTTCTCTGTGTAACCCTGGCTGTCCTGGAACTTGCTCTGTAGACCAGACTGGACTAGAACTTGGAGAGATCTGCCTGCCTCTGCATCCTGAGTGCTGGGTTTAAAGGTGTGAGCCACCACTGCCGGGCTTTCTTTGTTTTAGACAGGGTTTAACAATGAAGTCTCTGGCTGGCCTACAACTCAATTTGTAGACCAGGGTGGTCTTGAACTCACAGAGATCCGCCTGCCTCCTGAATGCTGAGATTAAAGGTGTATGTCCCCAGATCACTTTGTGCCTTTGAGATTTAAGTACAATTAAAACAAAATGAACATTTTCTTGAAAAAATATGATTATTTTATACTTGAAAGATGACTGTACCTAGCTAGGCAGTGGCAATGCATACCTTTAATCCCAGCACTCAGAAGTTTCAGGGCAGCCAGGGCTATACAGAGAAACCCTGTCTGGAAAAAAAAAAAAAAAAAAAAAAAAAAAATGTGTTCCCAATTCAAGGGGAAGGGCAGCCATGGTCCTTCCAGCCTGCACTCTGGGTCAGAAGGCTGTGTTGTTGCTGCCCAGCCCTTGAGATGTTTCTGCGCTCTCTTCCAGAGTACAGCTGGTTCTCTTCTGTTTCCAGGCAGTGGAAACATGTCTGAACAATGGGCTAGATAGGAAGAGGAGTTCCTTATTCTGGAAGGACATTGCTTGGTGATTGTTCCCTCCGATGCCCGTCCTTTTCCTGTGTCACATGGACACACTGTGGAGGATGCAGGGAAGTGCTGGTGTGCTGGAGACGCACTTGGTTTAATTTCTACTCTGAGTAGGTCTGAAGCCAAGTTTCTGACTAAATACTAGTGTCCTTCCCTTTCTGGCCATTGTGTTAACTTCTATTTTCTTAACCACAGAAACTTGTGTGCATAGCATTGTGATGAGGGGAGTTTAAGCACGTGCCTGAAAGGTGTGTGACACATGCTCAGAAGTCAACAGGAAAATGCGCTGCACAGCACACTTGACTCTGAGGGGCTGTAGTCGGCTTGAGGGAGTCAGTGACTTTAGTTTCTATCATATCCCAAGGTCAGCTCATGTCCACAACAAAACAGGTCAGACTTCACCTCATTGCAGCCAAGAGTTCTGGTGGAATATTACTTTAATTATGTAAAGGTGTGTTACATTTGTTTATGCTGCATTTGTTTAATTATGTAAAGATGTGTTGCTTTGCTTGCCGGAGGCACCTGATTGGTCAGTAAAAAGCTGAATGACCAATAGAAGGGATAGGTGGGGCTGGCAGGCAGAGAGAATAAGTAGGAGGCGGAATCTAGGCTTGAGAGAAGAGAGAGTGAGGGAGAAAGAGAGGGAAGCAGAGGGAAATGCCCTGGCCAGCCCGTCAGGTGGCCACTAGCCAGCTAGACACAGAGAAACAGGAAAAGTGTGACATACAGAATGAGGCAAAACATAGATTAAGAGAAACTGGTTAAATTAAGTTATAAGAGTTAATGGGACAAGCATAAGATAAGGCCGTCGTTTAATAACTAATAACAAGTCTCTGTCATGGTTTGGGAGCTGGTTGGTGGTCCAAAAGTAAGCCTGTTACAAAGGGCAAATGGAAAAGGAGCGGCTTCTAGGAGAATTTGTCTCCCGTAGAGAAAACAAGGACCTCGATAGTTTGGATTTAAAGGTGGGAAGTGCTCAGTCATGCTGGGTTATGAGCCTGGGGGTCGTCCAAGGTGTTAGCCCAGGTCATGCTAGCGAGTATTTGGTGAACCTGCCTGTGCATTTCGGAAGCTGAGCATGTATTGCTGAGTGGAAAGCAATCCGTAAAGCCACACCCATTGAGAAAATGACCATTTCCACCCATGCTTGTGTCCGCACTGAGACATTTCTCTTCTTAAAAATATACCAGAGTGGGCTGGAGAGATGGCTCAGAGGTTAAGAGCACTCACTGACTGCTCTTCCGGAGGTCCTGAGTTCAATTCCCAGCAACCACATGGTGGCTCACAACCATCCATTATAAGATCTGGTGCCCTCTTCTGGTGTGCAGATATACATGGAAGCAGAATGTTGTATACATAATAAATAAATTAAATCCTTAAAAAAATATACCAGAGTATATTTTAAAGAGTATATCACTCTTTTTAAAAAAAACCATATCACTCTTAAAAAAAAAAAAAAAAGCCAGGCATGGTGGCACACACCTTTAATCCTATAGGGCATTTGGGAGGCAGAGGCAGGAGGATCTCTCTGATTTCCAGGACAGTCTGATATAAATAGCAAGCTCCAGGACAACCAGAGCTATACAAAGAGACCCTGTCTGAAAAACAAACAAACAAACAAAACAGGGTGTGTGTGTGTGTGGGGGGGTGCAGTGTGGGTTCTGGAGAGACAGCTCAGTGGTTAATGCACATATTGCTTTTGCAGAGGATCCAATTTTGGTTCCCAGCACCCACACCCACACCCACACCTGGAAGGTGACAACAGCCTGTACTGCAAACTCTAGGGACCCTTACAGCTTCCTCTGGCCTCCTTGGGCACTTACACTCACCTGCATATAACCATACCAAATATCCTCATAAACACATAATTGAAAATACACAATTTTAAAGCAATTTATTTTGGCTTTCCAGTCTACCCACACTTGTGAACCAAGTCACATTCAGGCTGGGATCTAGGAATGACTGAAAACACACACACACACACACACACACACACACACACACACACACACACACACGGATATAAACACATGGATATAGTTACATATTTTTAAGGCTTGAAATTTTGAAGATCATCCAACCCTAGGAACCTCAGAGTATTCTCTGCAAGGCCCTGTCTGTAGTGGCCGCACAGGCTGGTGGCGGCGAGGGCTGGCCAGTAGAGCAGTTGCCTTCGTTCCCCATATAGACTGTTGGATGAGGGCTGGAGGCTTTTGTGCCCATCACTGTTGCACGGAGAGGCTGTGCTGGCTGCACCTCTCCAGCTGTGACTCTGTAGTCTGATTTCTGTGGTTTTGCTCTGGGCGATTCAGAATTCCCCCTAGAGAGCTTTATGTTTTCAGAGGTTCTTAAGAAGAGATTGAGCAAATCAAAGAAGCAAAAAATACCCCAACCTGCTGTCTTGCACTCCTTTATAATCACCAAGTTTAGCTGCCTGCCTGCTTTAGCTTCCTGAGTGCCTTTGTGTGGTTTTCTGTTTTGTTTCTCTGAAGACATATCCTCCTTATGTGTGGCTGCCATTACTAGGCAGCCCCTGGACTGGTGTCAGCTGTGCTAGGCACAGACCATGGTCTGTGTCCCACAGGACCCCCTCCTCACCTTTCCTGCGTAGGGGAGAGAAGGGCTTAACATTGGGGGCCAGGCACAGGAGACCTTCCGAAGATCCCCAACGTTCTTCTGGGTGGCAGTTTGTTTTACCATAGGGTAAAACAGGCAGGCAGTGTGCTTTACTTGGCAGTGACTGTTCCTTCTTACTTTAGCACTTGTGCATGTTTTGGAAAGTTATAATGGAAATATTCAAGCATAAATAAAAACAGAAGTGTGTGACCTGCAGCTCTCCTCATTAGCATTGGGTGGGATCACCTTTCAGTTTTTCTCTTGTACATATTCCCACCTGTTCATTCTCTTGAGTCTGTTTTTGGAAATGTGGAATGTTTTATGGCTTCCTCTTTAAAACAATACATTTTTTTATGTGTGTGTGTGTGTGTGTGTGTGTGTGTGTATGTGTGTGTGTGTGTGTGAGTATGAGTGAGTGTGTGTATGTGTGAGCATGTGTATGTGTGTGAGTGTGTGTATGTGTGTGAGTGTGTGTATGTGTGTGAGTGTGTGTGTGTGTGTGAGTATGAGTGAGTGTGTGTATGTGTGTGAGCATGTGTATGTGTGTGAGTGTGTGTATGTGTGTGAGTGTGTGTATGTGTGTGAGTGTGTACTGAACTTGTGTCCTTTGGAAGAATAGTGCTCTTAACCTGTGAGCCCCTTTTAACATACACTTATTTATTGTGAGAACTACCTTGATGTAGTTCCTAAAAATATTTTTTAAGTCTTAAATGGTGGGGATGAACTTTGTCCTATAAATCTTACTTTGTGTCTCTGTCAGCTAAAATTGTAGCTGTTTCTTTCCCAAGTTGTGCGTGTGCCGTGTCTGTGGATAGATGAATGTGAAGGGCAGAGGTTGATGCTGGGTGTCTTCATTTGTTGCTGTGTTTTGAGACAGGGTCTCACTATGTGACCCTGACTGGCCTAGGCACTTATTATGTAATTCGGGTTGGCATCAAAGAGCCCCATCTGCCCCTGGTTCCCAAATGCTGAAGTTAAAGGTAGGTGCCACCACACCCAGATTCACCCGGTATTTTGGAACAGGGTCTCTCACTGAACTTGGGCTCATTGGCCAGCCAGCCTAGCCCAATGAATTCCAGGAAACTGGCCTCTCCAGCTTCCCAGGATGAGGTCAGCAGACCCATGCTGTTATGGGGTTGCCAGGGATCCTAACTTTAGTGGCAAACACTTTCCTGACGGAGCCATCTCCCTATCCCTACCATGTCATTTTTCAGTTCACTTACTCAACAGGTATCTCTTAGACCCCTGGTTATGGAGCCTTTCCCCTAGGTGATGTAAGCAGAGGTCTGCCCCCTCCTTACAGATCACAGATGATAAACCAAAACACAAGCCCACCAAAATTCAACCTGTGAGTTTGTCAGGCTCACTTACAGAGTGTGTGAGGGATTACATACATGACCCCAAAGTGACCACAGCAGCAGGAAGTCGTATGGACAACTTCCCCATGGCTCCCTTCAGTTCAACCTTCCACTTTCTGCTTACTTCAGCACCTGCCAAGGCTGTGAGGCCATGCTAGTTAGAGTCGAGTTACATACAGATCTCCAGGGCATGCACGGGGAGCAGCCAGGGTCTCAGGTGAGGTTCCAGTGGCCTTTCCTACCCTTCCCTCGGTGAAGGAACCTCTGTGGTCAGCAGGCCACTGCTGATCTCTTGCAAGGAATCACGGTTACTGTGATGAAGGTGACAGCTGCTATGCCCAGAGGACAGTGCGGCACGGCTTGTTGTGATAGGTGTGCTTCTGGGCCTCAGACTAGACAGTCTCCAGAGAGGCTGCGTCCTAGCTAGGGAAAAGAACAGTCTGA